>NC_057806.1:87242259-87375737 GCF_018294505.1 Triticum aestivum | reverse complement strand
GAACAGGACCCCGATCGATCGAGCCGGTTGGGGATGGATGAACAGGACCCCGTGGAGGGCTGGATGAACAGGACCACCCCATGGAGGGCTGGATGAACAGTAGACGGTGAAGGGTTGGATGAACATTAGCCTGTGGAGGGGTGGTTGAACAGGAGCCCGTGGAGAGGGCTGGTTGAACAACGACCGATGGAGTAGAGCGCGGTGGAGGGTGGATGAACAGGAGCCCGTGGATGAACAGTCACAGGTGGAGGCTGGAGGAGGTCGACGGTGGATGAACAGTAGCCCGTGGAGGCTGGAGGGGGTCGACGGTGGAGATGAACAGTATCCCGTGGAGTCCCGTTTTGGGTACGCCACACCCCTCCCGATGAACAGGACCCCTGTTTCGACCATAGCGCTCCAACACAAGTCTGTTTCCTCTGCTTTCCGGTACACCACACCCCTCCTGATGAACAGGACCCCTGTTTCGACCGTAGGAGGTCCGTTTCCTCCGTTTTGCGGTAAGCCAGACCCCTCCCGATGAACAAGATCCCGTTTTGAACATGGCCGGTCGAACACAAGGCCGTTTCCTCCGTTGTGCTGTACGCCAGGCCTCGTTTCCATCGGCTGTTCCATCCAAGCCGGTTGGCTCCCACGCGTTCCATTGCCTCCTGATGAACATGACGCATTCCATTGCCTCCCCATGAACACGACGACGACGTAGTTTCTCCGTTCTGACCCAGCCATGTACACGAGCCCTGGCTGTACGTATGCGCAAGTTGGTGTTCGAGACCCTGCCCGTATGTACGTACGTGGTCGTATTTTCTTTCTTGCACACTGGCCGCTGTACGTACGTGTACATGCTACGTGCGCGCCTCTACTACGACACGTGCACGCCTCTACTACGACACGTGCGCGCCTCTACATCGACCAGTATGTACGTACACGTTCGCGACCAGAATGACAATGCTACATACGCTTTGGCCAGGTGGGTCCCAACTATCAGTCACTTCCTTGCGTCCAAAGATGTAGCTGGTGGGTCCCAGCAGTCAGGGGGGCGAATCGTTTTTTTGCCCCGGACGCACTTCCTTGTGTGTGAAGATATAGCTGGTAGGTCCCAGCAGTCAGGGGGGAAACGTTTTTTTCCGCAAAGTATGGTTGGCTGTCCGGTGGGTCCCTGCTGTCAGGTGGAGGAATCATTATTCTCCGTGTAATAAGGAGGCACTTCCTTGCTGTGGCCGTGGACCCAGCTGTCAGCCTCTCCACGTAAAGTCCACGTCCGATGGAATCCGTTCCTTGACCACGTGACCACGCCGCGCAGAGAGCACCAGGGCGGTGGACAACGGCGAGGCCTAGGAAGGGGACGACGCGGAGCCGGGGAAGACGCGACAGTCCATGCCCACGCGTAGAGGAGTATGAGGATTCACTGGTTCGGCTGCGGTGTGAGGCTGCCGTCGCCGCAGAATAACAGGGGGTGTGGGTGAGTAGAGGGATGGCCTGGCCATCGGTGGGAGTAGTAGGGGCGGTGAGGCCTCCACGGCATCACAGCCGGCCACGGAAGGCAAGTGCACGCGATATGACCGACGCTGGTTTGGGCGGCTGGAGCAAGAAGACCAGAGGTTGAAGAAGCACTATGTCCGTTGGATGGATATCGTAGGGTCACTGGAGTTAGAATCATTCATATTGACTAAGTTGACAAAGCCCTCCGTCCCCTCAACTTAGTAGGCCCACAAGTTAGCCTCCCACCAAGGTGGGTCCCAGCTAGCAGGGGGAGTATTCATTTTTTCTGTGTAATAAGGGGGCACTTCCGGTGGGTCCGAGCTGATAGCGGGGGGAATGTTTTTTCGCGAAATTTGGTGGCCCGTCCGATGGGTCCTAGCAGTCAGGGGGGAAACGTTTTTTCACAAAATACGGTGGCCCATACGGTGGGTCCCTGCTGTCAGTTGGAGGAATCATTATTTTCCGCATAATAAGGAGGCACTTCCTTGATGCAGCCGTGGACCCAGCTGTCAGCCTCTCCATGTACAGTCCACGTCCGATGGAAGCCATTCCTTGACCATGTTGACCACGTCGTGCCGAGAGCACCAGGGCAGTGGACGATGGCAAGGCCTAGGAAGGGGACGACGCGGAGCCGGGGAAGACGCGGCAGTGGATGCCCACGCGTAGAGGAGTATGAGGGTTCACTGGTTCACTGCGCTGTGAGGCTGTCGTCGCCGCAGAATAACAAGGGGTGTGGGTGAGTAGAGGGATGGCTTGGCCAGCGGTGGGAGTAGTAGGGGGCGGTGAGGCCTCCGTCGCATCATAGCTGGCCATGGGAGGTAGGAGCCCGAGGCACGACCGACGCTGGTTTGGGCGGTTGGAGCAAGAAGACCAGAGGTTGAAGAAGCACCATGGCCGTTGGATGGACATCGTACAGTCACTGGATCTAGAATCGTGCATATTGACTAAGTTAACAAAGCCCTACGTCCCCGTCAACTTAGTAGGCCCACAAGTCAGCCTGCCACTATACTGGGTCCCAGCTAGCAGGGGGACTATTCATTTTTTTGTGCGTAATAAGGAGGCACTTCCTTGCGTGCGAAGATATAGCTGGTGGGTCCGAGCTGTCAGCGGCGGTAATATTTTTTTTGTGAAATACAGAGGCCCTTTCGGTGGGTCCCAGATGTCAGGTGGAGGAATCATTATTTTGCGTGTAATAAGGAGGCATTTCCTTGCGTGCGGCCGTGGACCCAGCTGTCAGCCTCTCCACATACAGTCCACTTCAGATGCATGTCGGTCGTTGACCATGTTGACCGGGCCGCGGCGAGAGCACCAGGGTGGTGGACGACGGCGAGGCCTAGGAAGGGAACGACACGGAGTCAGGGAAGACTCGGCAGTTGTTTCCCACATGGAGGGGAGTACGACTATATGAGGGTTTACTGGTTCATCTGTCGTTGCTGGAGAATAACTGCAAGTGTGGGTGAGTAGAGGGATGGCTAGGCCAGCGATGGGAGTACGTCGGGGCGGTGAGGCCTGCGCGGCAGCACAGCCGGCCGCGAGGAGGAGGGAGTACGCAGTCCCGCCGGCACTTGTTTGAGCGGCTGGAGCAGGAAGAGCAGAGATTGAAGAAGCACGATGGTCGTTGGATGAACATCCAACAGTCACTGCTTGTGCGTCAACCTTTTTTTAGGAAAGCCTCAAATTTGTGGAAAATAGCATACAACCCATCTGCCATTATTTCTAATAATTTACAGACCATTTGCTAATTCTTAAGGTTTTTTGGAGCCCATATTATTTTTGTTAGCATTACAGCCCATATTGTGGCCACGGTTAAAAAATTATACAAAATTTTGCATATTTCGGTGCGGTCCGAATTGTTTTTAATCCCGAAATTTCGAGTCACATTCAAACTAATATTAAAAATAAATGTATATCAATATAAAATCCAACAAATTGTCCATGCATAAAAATCAATGCAATTTAAAATCTCGAAATGAAAAAAAAGAAATTTGAAAATAATTGCCGGTTTGATGTGTTTTAAAAATGTACAACCCATTTCTCATTACTGATAGGCCATTTTCTCGGCCAGCCGAATAAAGGTCTCCTCGTCTTGAAAGATTTGCAGCCCAACAGGCCTGACAAAGCGACTTACTTGGCAAATCACAAAAAAACTGGGCTGTGGTTGTGGACCCAGCTACGGCCGTGGACCCAGCTGTCCACCTCTCCACGTACAGTACTCTTCCGATGGAAGTCGGTCGTTGACCACATTGACCACGCCGCGCCGAGAGCACCAAGGCGGTGGACGACGACAAGGCCTAGGAAGGGGACGACGCGGAGCCGGGGAAGACGCGACAGTGGATGCCCACGCGGAGAGGAGTACGAGGGTTCACTGGTTCGGCTGCAGTGTGAGGATGTCGTTGCCGCAGAATAATAGGGGGTGTGGGTGAGTGGAGGGATGGCCTGGCCAGTGGTGGGAGTAGTATGGGGGCGGTGAGGCCTCCGCGACAGTACAGCCGGTCACGGGAGGCAGGAGCCGGCGGCACGACCGGTGCTTCTTTGGCCGGCTGGAACAAGAAGACCAGAGGTTGAAGACGCACTATGCCTGTTGGATGGACATCGTACAGTAACTGGAGCTAGAATCGTTCATATTGACTAAGTTGACAAAGCCCTCCGTCCCCGTCTACTTAGTAGGCCCACAAGTCAGCCACACACTATGGTGGGTCCCAGCTAGCAGGGGGTCTTCATTTTTTGTGCGTAATAAGGAGGCACTTCCTTGCGTGCGAAGATATAGCTGGTGGGTCTGAGCTGTCAGTGGCGGTAACGTTTTTTTTGCGAAATACAGAGGCCCTTTCGGTGGGTCCCGGATGTCAGGTGGAGGAATCATTATTTTGCCCGTAATAAGGAGGCATTTTCTTGCGTGCGGCCGTGGACCCAGCTATCAGCCTCTCCACGTATAGTCCACTTCAGATGCATGTCGGTCGTTGACCATGTTGACCAGGCAGCGCCGAGAGCACCAGGGCGGTGGACGACGGCGAGGCCTAGGAAGGGAACGACACGGAGCCAGGGAAGACTCGACAGTTGTTTCCCACGCGGAGGAGTATGAGGGTTTACTGGTTCCTCTGCCGTCCACAGAGAGTAACAGCAGGTGTGGGTGAGTAGAGGGATGGCTAGGCCAGCGATGTGAGTACGGTGGGGCGGTGAGGCCTACGCGGAAGCATATCCGGCCGCGGGAGGAGGGAGCAGGTAGTCCCGCTGGCGCTTGTTTGAGCGGCTGGAGCAGGAAGAGCAGGGATTGAAGACATACAACAGCCATTGGATAAGGACATCCAACAGTCACTGCTCTCGTGTGCATTATTTCTAATAATGTACAACCCATTTGCTAGTTCTTAAGAATTTTTTTGGAGCCCATCTTCTTTTTGTTAGCATTACACCCCATATTGTCGACACGGTTAAAAAGTATACGAAATTTTGCATTTTCCGGTGCGGTCAACTGTTTTTAATCCCAAAATATCGATTCACATTCAAACTATTTTGAAAAATAATTTATATAAATATAAAATTCAAATAATTTTCCATGCATAAAAATTAATGGAATTTAAAATCTTGTAATGAAAAAAAATTGAAACTAATTCCTGGTTTGATGTGTTTTAAAAATGTACATCCCATTTCTGGGCAAACCGAATGAAACTCTCCTCGTCTTGAAAGATTTGCAGCCCAGCAGGGCTGATAAAGCAAGTAGGCCTCATTTGGGTATTTCTTTTAAAAAAATAGAACTGGGCTAGCCATTTTCAGCAAGAAAAAAACACAACTGGGCTCATGATGTGGTAAACATAAATAAAACCTTGGCTAGACGGTCCACAGCCCCCGCACAGCCCCGTTGTTACCCTGATCCGTCGCTAAAACTAGTATAAATAACAACTGCTTGTTCCTCAAAAAAAACTACGCGGCCTGCTGGGTCCCTGGGGTCAGCCGCTCGTAGTGTAATTCTCTCGTTTATTGACTATGTTGACAATGGCGTGAGCCCAGATGTCCAACCATTAGGAGGAACCATATTTTTGGGCTTGTAATATAGAGCCACTTGCTTGCATACTGCCATGACGCTGGTGGGTCCCTACTGTCATCCTCTCCACGTACAGTCATCTCCTTGTTCCTCTTGGTTGTTGACGGCGTTGACAACGCAAGAGGGCGGCGCACCGCGCACGGCGAGAAAACCAAGGCCGCAAGGCGGAGGACAATGGCGAGGCCTCGGACAGAACGAACATGAGCCGTGGAAGATGTGCCGGTCTAGTCGCAAGCGGAGGGGAGTACGAGGGTTGACTGGTTCGGGTGCGGGTGCATGTTGGGGCTGACGTCGTCGGAGAATAACAAGACGCATGGGGGAATAGAGGGAGGGACTGGCCAACGTTGGAGTGTACGTATGGTAGGGTGGCGGAGGCGCAGCCAGCCATGGGAGGCGGGAGCAGGCAGAGCCGACGGGGTGGTTTGGTTTGGGTGGCTAGAGGAAGAAGAAGACAAGAGATAGAAGATACACGATAGATATTGGATGTCAATCCAATGGCTGGTAGGCAGAATCATTTGTTGACTGGCTAGTAAGTTGACACCACCTTGGATAGGCTATTTCCTCACGGGTCCCAAATGTCAGAATCCAAATCTGTCACGGTCATGCAGCCTTTCCTATGAAAATTTACAGCCCATTTGATGTGCTAGTTCGAAATAAGTTTGTGGGTGCTGGTGGGGGCTAATCACTTGGCTTCTATAATGCACAGTGAGCTCAAGCAGCCGGCGAGAGTGATGTTATTTCCCTTGGTTGGGATTTGTTAGTTGTTACAATATTTCACTCTAAATTAAACGACTGGAAGCCATTTGCCTTGCTTCAAAGAAAATATGACAGTCACAGCCGAGTTGAAAAGGGCAAGAAGATCTAACTCCACCTTACAAACTGTACAAAAGCACGAGGGTTAATTGTTCATCAGGTTTACAAAAAAACCCAGGTTCAAAAGGGCAACAACATCTAACTCCAGCACTGTTTTCGGCAGTCACAGTCAAATGGATTGGTCAGGTCCATAGAATGAACATCCTAGGTCGTAAAATTTACTGGATTATGACCACAATATGTTGTAAATAGAAGCCTGACATGTTCAGAAGCTCTTTTGCCCACCTGAAACTCCTTTTTTTTTGCTCTTCCACATACCCATCCGTCAAAACCATGATACTGATAAACTTAAGCCTGATGAACAACAGTAACCTCGCATTCAGCAGGAAGAATGTGACAAATCTAGTGTTTGCATGGTTGGCTACATATCATTCTAGCGTTATTGTCTTCAATCGAATCTCATGAGAAGTGAGAAAATCCCGATGCTTACGAATCCACCGATTGCTTATAACTTTCTTACCCCGTCATGTTGCCTAAATAGACATGAAGATTGAAAACAGTTAAGGTCTAAAAAAAGAGTGCCGAAAGAGCAATAGCTGAACGGTTAATTCTAGTACACTATATGCGGGCTTCCAATGTGCGTGAAATTATCACCTTTATATACAACTTCTCCAGACATGGAATGCATTGCAGCAAGCCAATAATATTGTTCATATCAAAACTATTCATTTGGATATATAAGATCTTGACAGAATCCAGCACCATTGATAGGCCATCCATGGAGAAACTCTTCATTGAGCATAGAACATAATATTAGTACAAAATGTGTACTCCAAGATGACATATAACTTATGCGCAGAAATTTAAAACGTAGCTTATGGTTACAAGTGTAGATGATAATATAAAGTACCTGAAGAACTGTGGAGCCAAACACCATATTGAAATGAGCACAGAGATCATGTATTACACCCAAGGTCTCCAGTTTAGGCGCAGAGAGGACGGTTATTTGCAACAGTGAATAACTAGAATCAAGGATCAACCTTTGAAGTGAAGGGGCATCTTGGATGATGAGCTGCCTTCCGTCAAAAGAAATTCCAATTCTTACAAGGTTAGGCGACTTTATTTGGAGACAACCGATTCTAACTATGAAAACAAGCACCAAGCACTCCAGGGCAGGGCAACTCGAGTGGATGATGTTGTGCAATGAGGCTTCCGATATATGAACCCGCACAAGTGAAAGTTTCTTGAGAAATGGGAGTCGAAGGTTTAGTACCAGATTATCTGGTAGGTCTTATAGCGCAAAGGTGGCGGTGTGGAGAGAGGAGGACAACCCCAAGATGGACATCGGTGTTGAGGGCACAGGTAGATGGCGTTCGGTATCTAGTAGGTGTGTAGCGACCTGACCTCAAATGGTCAAGCCTCTGTGTATCTGTGCCATCCCTGGATCAGTATGCCGGCACACACAGTACATCAATGTATATATCAAAGTGCAATCACATGTATAAATAACATAAAACTGATATATACCTCATACGTCTCAGCGGAAACAAACTATCGGGTGTGGAGTCCCATGAACGCCATCGACAGGTTGAGTGTAGACCGTAACCCTATATCGAAATCCTTACTCGTCGTAGAAATAATTCCTGCAACATGATACGTTGCAGCCGTGTAGGTCAGTACATTGAATGTACCGGCAAGATCACTGTAGAAAGATCAGATGATAAAACTATACTATATGCAATATGGCTTTGTGGCTCTGTGTCTGAGTTTTTGCGTAAAAGCTAGTT
The DNA here is from genome assembly GCF_018294505.1 of Triticum aestivum. Taxonomy (NCBI): domain Eukaryota; kingdom Viridiplantae; phylum Streptophyta; class Magnoliopsida; order Poales; family Poaceae; genus Triticum; species Triticum aestivum. The sequence goes on along the minus strand of NC_057806.1, from coordinate 87,367,625 downwards.
TTATTTTCCCTACAACAAAGGAATATCAGGAGTCCTCACTATAGAGTTTTCTACCATGACATGGTTCCGCCAACCGATGTCTCATGGCCCTAATCATCAGAGGTTGCCCACAATTAAGTTATCAATCCGGTGTTGAGAGTTCAGAGATAGATCCAAGTCTAGAGGCTCAAATTGTCCATAACCGGGGATACGACTAATCGATTAGGTTTTAACTCTGCAGAGTGTTGTGCACTTTTAACCGCAAGATTCAGTCCCTCTTTTTATGTCCTCGCACTTCAGAGTGTTTGAGAACAAGATGACCGAAACATGGTCTTCCAAAGAGTTCCCCTGGCCACTGTCCGGGCTCATCCAATCCTACCGTAGTTCTACATCTGCTAGCACCGTCCCAGCTAGAGTCACTACTAAGGTCAACCAAGCCAGAGCCCATATTGACTTGCGGTTGCACAGGTAAGCTTCCGGGCATGAAGTATTCTTCCATCTCTTTGAATCTGGGTGAAGCTTTCCGCAAGATGTCATGGCGCTTCTCCATGCATCCCGGCCATCCACTAGTTGCTCCAGGGTGCCCATCAAATCCGTCCTTCGCCTAGTAGTGTGTATTGATTTCTTGTCTCGAGTCTTGAAGTATTGAGGCCTTGAAGATGCAGTCCTTGCATATGTCATCATGAAGTTGTCGTCTTTGACGAAAAGTCTTTCATTCTCACACCACTCTCGAGCACTCATACCAAACCCCGTCTACTATAGCGTAGCATTAAAACTATATACGTCCCGGGCTTGGTAACAGGGAGGTGGGTTCCTACCTCATGCATTCTACTCCACTATAAGAAATCAATATCACTAATAGAGAAGTTGTTGCAAAGATGACACTAAATGCAATAAAAACATAGGTATGAAAAGCATGGTCAAAGTGGACTTGCCTGGTGAGTTGATGAAGATAATAACGCTCTCGGAAACTTTGATAAACTATTCGTCACTCCGAGAAAATCTATATAGTCAAACATGACAATCATATAATCAGTCATCCTAGCAATCAATTCTATCAATCATATCATCACTCAATTCAAAATAAAAGCAATAAAGAAAACCAAATAGAAAATCAAATAGAAAACCAGATAGAAAACCAGTGAGAACCAACTCACACAAATCTTAACATAACATCACTAAAGTATTCTAATAATTTTTTCTACACAAAAGAAAATATAATTCTAATGAGCCAACACAGAATAATTTACTAAAGTATTTACTAGCAAAAATAACTAGTATAAAAACTATTATAACTATCTAGTTAATACTAGAACAACTATAACATCTAGCAAAGCACCAAGAAAATAGTAAGTATACTAAATAAGTATATAAACTAATGTGTTTCTAAATAACAGAAACAATAACAAAATAACTTGAAGTGGCAAAAAATACGTTTAAGACTAATAAACTATTTCTATTAACTAAAATTATGAGCTAAACAAACAAATAGCTCAATAGTAGATAATCACTAATAGATACCTATAAAAATTTATCTACTGCAACTAAACAGAAACATATAACCACATGTAAAATTTATACAAAAGGAACTAACTAAAATTAATTAAAACAATAATTAAATGACTAAAACAACTATTTAAACAAAACATTACTGTTTCTAATAAAACCCTAATAAAGATACTCCTAAAAATCACTCAATAAAGTCCTACTGATAGGCAAGGTCATAATAAAACTGTAGCAAAAAGAATCAATAAAAAATAATATACCTAGCTCAAGTTATTGCAAATCTAGTGATCTGAACAAATTTCATAAACATTCAAATTCAATGTTTCAAACATGAGCAAACTTCATATCTACAGAAATTTTAAGAAATTCCTAAACTAGTGCAAAAAGAATCAAATTAAAATATTAAATAACCTAGGAGATATAGAATTTACAAGATTGGAACTTTTCTGTTTTAAAAACAGAAACGAAATTACATAAAAAATAAAAACATGCGCTATTGGGCCTAAGGGTTGTGCGATTTGAAGTTATACTGCGCTCAGGCGCTAACTAATCAAACTGCGTACAGTGTATAATTACAAAAACCGGTGAGCCGGTTTAGATCTAAACCGAAAAATAACCCTGCACTAAAACCGATCTAATGAAAAATAAAACCGACCTGCTAAGCAGATCCAATCTAACGTAACGGTTCGATGTAAGAAAAAAAAACACCAATGAACTGAGGAAGAGGTTCGTGCTTACACAGAGGAACTCGTGTAGGCAGGGAAGTGGAGGTCGGCGGGGGCGACGGCTCCGGTGACCGGAGGCGGAGGCGGTGATGTCCAGGAGATGCGGTGTGGCGAGGGCAACTGATTTTTGGTGTAGATGGTCGTCTACGGTGATCGAGGTGAGCAGAACGTTGAGATGAACTCCGTGCTCCGGCAATGTCGGGCGAGGTCCACGGCGGGGCTCCGGTGCTTCCTGGAGATTGAGAAGATGTCAAAGAGGTATGCCTACATGATGGGAGTTGGAGAGACAAAGTTTCGTAGGTCGGGGTTTCTCACCAGCGTCGGGATCTACCGTGAACCGTCTCGGCTCCGGCGAGATCCAAATGAGGAACACGTGAGGTAGAGGTGGTCTCGGCGTGGGGTTTTTTGGGGGTCGGACGAGGAGTTTGTGGGGTATTTATAGGGCATGATCTTGGGCAAGGGGGTAGCCTCGAGGAATTGATTCCTGAGATCACGGACACGGGTGGCATGGCAATCTCCTGTTCCTTTTTTTATGTGAGGAGGAAGAAGACCAGGTGGGTCCCAACGTGAAGAGAGAAGAAAAAAGAAAAAAAAACGAGGGAGAGAGAGACGAGCGAGAGAGGTGGCGGCAATGCTCCTGGGAGTTCCTCCCGTACCTGCGCGTGTGCGCTAGCCCTAGGGCTAGCGTTGGGCTGTGCCGACCTGTAGCTGGGCCTCGCTGGTCTGGCCGGGCGGCTTTGTTTTTTTTAAACATCGCAGAAACCACACTCATAAAAAAACAAACAAACATATTTTTATATAGGCATATAATATATCAAAATGACCGGAAAAATAAATCCTACAACATGAACATTTTTACATGGTGAAATAAAATTCACATAAATTCTAATAAATCAAAAAGTGCTACTGATGCAATTAAAATTCAAATAAAATTACATTAAGATACCAAAATTATTTCAAACTAATTTTTCTCCATTTTTATAATGTAGGGAATCATTTTACCCTATTTTCCTTATAGTTTAATTTTGGAGAAAAATAATTCGAAATAAAACCAAATAACTCCAAATGGTTTTGAATTTAAAAAAAATCAAACCATCTTCAAACCTTTCTTCATACTTCCAACTCATATTTCATATACTTTGAAGAAGTCATTTTATCTTCCCTCATGAAAATCATTGAGTTGCATAAAGTATATGAATTTGAAATACTTTCAGATGGAATTCAAATATTCTTTTTCAAAAACCCTTTTCATTTCAAATGGAAGAAGTCATGTCATCTTCACTCTAGTGTTATGATGATGAAATGAATTTGAATCCTCAGAGATCAAAAGTCAAAATGAAAGCCTGGGAAAGTCATTTCATTCCCTCTCATGAAACTTTCAAAAAGTTTCAAATTCCACTCAATTTCACACAATCAATCACTCAAGCAGCTCTAGTTCTGTGAATTCAAGGGATTTCAGCCAGGCGTCCACTGTGCAGGACATGGTATGCTTGCTCAGGTAGCATGACGGGATGCAGAGGCTTTGAACGGAGCCCTGGTGGGAGGAGATGATAGCTCTGGGGATTTCAAAATCATTGAAGAGAGATAGCTGACGATAGTCAAGATTAAGGGGCAAGGCGTGCCATAGAGGGCGCCACCGAATTGAGAGGATTGGGTGCAGCAGCAAGCCTTGGTGGGGAGAAGCGAGATGATCTCCCCAAGGACGACATCTGGGAGATCGCTGATGTGGTCCACCCGAGATTCTACGGGTTCCTGGGATCCGGTGGGGGCGGGGTCACCACTTCTCCCTACACTGCCGGGTGCGGGATCTACAACAGATGACGCTGCTGGCGGGAGCCTCATCTTCTTGGCGCTGGGGTCAGCCGACTCCATTTTCCTTGAGGGCGTTGCGTTCACGGATTTGAGAAGAGTAACAAATGACAAGCCTAGTTGTAGCGCGAGTGAAGAAGAAGGGGGGCTAGGGTTTTTCTGTAGTAGTGAGGAAGAAGGGGAGCTGGGGTTTTCTGTAAGAGTGAGGTGAGGAATTTGGGGGTACGAGTGGAGCGAGCTGACGTGAGGTGGGTGGGAGTGAGGAGCAAGAAGAACACCCATGTTTTTTTGGGGGGTGGTGTGCTGGGTGTGGGTAGCGCCTCTCATTCAGTAAATATATGGACTTTTGAATTGATTTTACTATTTACTAGGGTGGATGGGCTGTTTTGTCTTGGGCCCAGAGAAACACTTACTAGTAGTACAGTGGAGACACTCTACAGCTACCCAAAGAAACAATTACTACTAGTATAGTGGATACAATACCGCTTCTGGCTCCTCCTAGGTCATCAAAACGTCTCCCTCTACTGAATGTTGTTATACTTTTGTTCACCGACATGCGGGCCATGCAGCGCGCGGGCCCAAATGCCATCCACCAAATTAGAAGGCAGTATGAAGGCGGAGAATCACCCTGGTCATAGAGCGGCAGTAACGAGCTATCGTATCACAAAACCCCACCTCCCCGCAGTCTAAGTTTGACGGATGAAGCAACCATCATTTCACTCTTTGCTGAATCCCCTTCTCCCTCACCGTCTTCAAGAAAGGCAACACTCGCATCTGCCACTGTTCTTCTCTCCCAACGAAGGGAAGGTAAGCGGATCTGTGATGTTGGTATACTTTCGTTCAGAGAAAAAAAGAACTTTTGCAAAGCAGTAACCAATCCTCACTCTCTTTTTTGTTTCATTGTCATTGCGATCGTGTTTTCCTTTTAGTGGTCTCCTAGTATTCGTCAGTTTCATGGGACCAAGGAGAACCAGGCAAAGATCTACCGATATTGGAGCAGACGCGAGAGGCTGATCCCCACGAGACAGAGAGCTCCAAGAAGATGGAGGCAGCCACCGAGCCGACCCCAGATACGCTCACGGCCACTACTGAGATGGTCAACACCCCGTTTGAGGTTACAGCCCCCGTGGCACTGCAGGATCAGTTTCCCCCCTTCAAGGATGTGTCCCCCCCCCGCTAAGCTACCCAAGGTGATTTTCTTCTTTGCCGATCTCGATTGTGGTTTTTCATCTAAGTATGTGGTGATGAATAATGCAAAATTTTATTAGCGTCGATGTCGTGCTATACATGGTGGTTTAAATAACTTGTGTTTCTTATACTGGAAAGTAATTCCGAATTTGTTTCTGTTTCAGTTAGAGCCCTGATACAGACAAGGATTGTGTGGTTGCACATGTCACTCGCTATGAGGCGGATGACCTGAATATACGCACTGGGAAAACAGAGTTTTTAGGCTGTTGGATCCTGGAAGCCATTTGCGCTTATACCAATGAAGAGTTGTATTCCAGCCTCACTGTTGTCAGGCATGTTATCTAGGGTGTACTGAAGCACAAGAAGTTCAAAGCTACTCCTTCATTTGTGAGGCATACTGTTCTTGTCAAGCTTACGTAGGAAGATGACGTGGCATGCCTCCATAAACAAGTTTATGAGTGGCAAGGCCAAAAGGTTGTCTTCATGAAGGTTCACAGGATTGAGCTACTGCCGGACGTCCTCGATGATGTTCATGGCCAGGTCCGTCTTGTGTCTAGCCCAAATTAGATTGAGGCATGAAATAGTTGCCCCAGCTAGTGTTTAATAGTAGTTTGGATTGTGTCTAATTATCCGAACCTTGCCTGTTATCGAGCCCTCTAGGGCTAGTACTCTGTTTGAACCCGTCTATGGGAACTGCTACTACTTTTGTGTGCCCGTGAATCATGTGAGAACCATCGTAATTGTTGCCGAAACAGATGCGTCTCACTAGTTTTTTCATGAATATGGCATGGTAAGACATAAGTTGTCACGGTTTATCATACGAGCAGTGTGTGTTTTGATGAAATAGAGTACTCGTTCGAGAACTGTGCGCCGACGTATACATAAGTACTTGTAAACAATGTTGGTGCTACCTCACTTGTAACCAGTTGTGCAAAACACGACGCATTGGCTCAGCTCGCTTCAACACTAGGCTATCGACCAGCTAACAATCAACAATTTGCTGTCTGACATATAAGCAACTATGTATCTTGTTATAGTGGTTCATGCAGTTAACTGAGGCCACAATGTAAGCAACTATGTATCTTGTTATAGTGGTTCATGCAGTTAACTGAGGCCACAATGTAAATTCCAAACTTCCACACGCTAGTCCGGCGTTCATGTGGAATACTCACATTAAACTCGGCTTCATAAGAAACTTGAAAAGCATAAGTTAAGCAATTTTATACATCTCAATGATTCATAGAACATAACAAACATATACTAGTTCACAGCAAAAGGCAAAGTTGTGAGAAGGTTTACAAATCAGGAAAAAAAACAAGCAAGGCTTCTCTGAGCAAAGGGCCTCCCAGCAGGCTTAAATTTCCTGGAGTTCACTCTGGTTTTTTCTTGTTGCCACCATCCAGGGTTAGGTTCTCTCTTTCCAGAATAACCAATTATAATTGTGTTCTCAGCTGGAATGCTAAACTAAACCATGTAGTGTACTGACCAGGTGAAATTCTTTTGCATTCCACTAAATTTAAGCACCACTATTTGTAGAAATAAGTAGACCACAATGCCTCTTGTCCGTGCACCTGTCCAAAAAACCACCATGCAGCCGTGCCAGCTAGTCCTCGGTCCATGGATGAACTGGTAGAAAGTGCATTCCGGACTAGGATGCAGTTGTTTTCGCTCGTCCCTACACTGCAATCAGGAAGTAAAACGTATGAATCAACTTCTTTTATATTGCGTTGGTCATTCTACCTAGTAACTACCAATGTAGGAATACCTGGAAGATGGGTGGTTAGACGACGGCAACGAGGGATAGCCATCTCATTTTGTGCAGTTCTACTAAAACTAAGGTGTGTGCTTTTGATTGCGCGGATAGAAACGATATGGAGACAGATATCCCGAAACGATATGGAGACAGACATCCCTATTTGCGCAAATACGAAATACGGTTATTTAAATAGTGATAGATATTTGCAGTGGCGTATGATAAACAGCAACATCTATTGTGTTATAATTGGCACTAGATTGATAGTATGAATGTGTCCTTAAGTAAGTAGCATCACATCACATCAACACTGCCACTAGATTAACATGCAGAACAATAGCATTAGTATTACTGTCATGAGAGTAGCACATGGTCAGTAAATGTGCAATCAAATTTGTGCAGTTCCACTGGGATGAAGCAATGTTAGCGGTGTGAGATTAAGTGTAACTGCAAAAACACAATTCATGGGAAATAAAGCAAGATGGAAGCACTTCATAAAATGGTGGTGGCATTGCTTCAATTTATCAACGGCACTAGACCATTACTTATAGTGACATTAGGTGGCATTTCTTAATGCTTCATGTGATTTTACATTAAAGGTAGCGATATGGGCGTAGGGACAGCAGGGGCATAAAGTGGTGAGGCAGATGTGGTTGCCGAGAGCGGCAAACACTCAGGCAGCATGTATGCATTTGTCCCATTTTTTATCTCCTGGGCGACATTTTCCTATGTGAGCACGGGAAATCTAGACCTGCTCATTCTCATTTGCGTTGTCCCCCAACACCTGTTACTTTCTTTCCTTTTTCAACCAAGAGATAGGTCCACTTCCCCCACCCTTCGCCATCCACCATGCTTTCTTCGTCTTTTCAACCAAGAGACCAGTTGGGTAGACAGTATCTACTACTTTCCCCCGTTTCCTCTTAGAACCAAGTCCTAGATTCATGCTACAGCTTTACCACTTTCTTCCCTGTTTGAACCAACTCTTAGAGTCGACTGTATGAACTAGCTTTACCTCTAATAATAGTAAAATTCTAGGTGGCTATGGAATAGCGAACGGAAGTAGAAAAAGATCCACACGAAGCCAAGTGGGGAGCTAGGGCAGTAGAGCAAGGCAGGCTTCGAAGGAATATATACCTGAGGGTCGTCAGCATGTGGCAAAGACGGCGTCGGGAGGCTGCATCTTGGCCACAATACCGCAAGGAGGAAGAAGGGGTTGGAGGCCCTCCCGAGCGGGTGCTCTCTCGGAGAGAACGGCACGGCCACTGATTGGGACGCGCGGGCAGCCGTTGGTCTCCTCCCTCGCCGCCAACGACGGCATGAACGATGCACCTACGCCCCTGCCCCTATCGAGGTTGTCCGGCCGGATTTGTGACCAGCCGTGAGCTGAGAGAGAGTGTGGCCACCTATGTCTTGCTTAGATCTAGAGAGCATTAGAGAGTGAATGAGAGGAACCCTAGTAAATCAAGCGCTAAGGCTCCTTCTTATATATAGTGGAGTGATTTTGTTGTACCAGCTTCAAAAAAATGCGCTCCTACATGTACCCACGAGTGGGTGTGAGAGAACTAGTGTGTGCGTGCACCGCTTCTCTTTGTGAGAGTACAATATACTATGCCCAAAGAACGTTCTCCACAAGAGTAATAGTATAAGTGTGTGACGTGTGAGCTAAAATAAAATGTGTGGGACGTTTTTTGTTTTTTTAGAAGTTCTGAGGGTAGGGTGTGAAGAGCACATATGTGTGTGACGTCTACCTGCAGATAGACGGTGGGTGCGAGAGGACTCAAGAGAGTCGTGACTCGTGAGGGTGCATGTGCATGAGGGAGGGGGCACGTATCAATGCAATGCATGTGTCCGTAAATCATTATCCAACAAATGTTCGCCACAAGCCTTTTCCCGATGAATGCTGTAAGAACCGTTAGATCGGCATCCGACAGTGCTAGTTTTGCCATGTCATTTAACATAACGGCCACTCCTCCCACACACAAATCTTCCACGTGAGTGTTAGCAACTGTCATATGCTCCCTCCGTTCCAAAATGCAGTGCATATATCTTTATTGAAAATTCAAACCTCACAAACTTTTTATCGAGTTTTCATGTACCAAATTGCACATGTAGAATATCATGCATATATCATTTAATTCATCTTCGAGAGGTAACTATAAAGATGGGGGGAGTCTACAACGAAAGACCATCGTATCACCTGCAGCAATTTCAACCATCCTTTTGGTGTGGACGAATATCATAGGAACTCTATATGATATGATTTTTATAGGATTTTTTCCTTTAGAGCCAATTGGTTCATAGGAATAGATTCATATACTCCACATTTCAAAGGAAATAAACATGATATCATTTCTATAGCTTTAGAGCCACTTGGTTCATATGAATGGATTCCTATACTCCCATAATTTCAAAGGAGAATAAACATTAGCGTATATTCAATAGAAAAGTTCCTATGATATGAACCAAATTACATCTCTTTTCTAATCCCTCCTCATAGGAATTGAGATACATGTCATCTCTAGATTCAATAGAAAAGTTCCTATGATGTGAACCAAATGACATCTCTTTTGCAATCCCTACTCATAGGAATTGAGATACTTGATGTCATCTCTTTCCCTACAACTTCCATTTATACATCTTCTATTCCTAAATAGCTAGTACAACCCACTAGTAGCTTTTTTCCAAGACATGCAACTATGGCACAAGAACTATATAGTGTGCGAATAACTTTGAAAGATGGTCGCTAGATGAAGCTAATCCGACAGTGCAGAGATGGCAAATCCGAGCACTACTGGTCGTTGGATATCATCAACATTCCACAAGATCTGCCACATGTACAATTTAGAAGACTCCATGGTTGAACTTAAGCATAATGCACAAACCTCAAAACACAAGCACTTCTCCTTTGTTCTAGAATCTTCTGTATCATAATTGATTTTTTTCCAAATGAATTGCCATTATTTGTTTTTTTTACTTTATGCTTTACAATGCACAACCCCATCAATCTTAACATTTTTGTAAAACTAATTGATTTTTAATGAGATGAACTATAAGAACTAAATGAACATGTACATCATGCATATATGACTCAAAGCTTTACATGCTATAGTGTGTATTTATTCATAATTTGGTTTCGAAATCTCATGCATTCAATGCATGTGTACCTTCCTAGTTTTGAGTAGAGTAGCAAATTTCATGCGGCCCCGGGTATATCAAAATGCAGGGCCCATGCATCATTGCCTTTTGGTCGAACCTACGCCCACAATTTTTTGTACGTACTGTATCTCCACTGGTCCCCGAACCCAAAATGCTGCATCATTCCCCTAAAACCAAGCGGCCCACACATATTTAAGGCGTCGACTCGAACTCAATCCCTCTCCCGTTTACTACGACATGGCCCCGCACGCCGTAGTAGTACTCCTACAAACCCTACCGCCGCACGCATCATCGGTTTTCTTCAAGAGGACGAGGGAGAAGCCAATTTGTAGTGGAGGCGCTTTCAAAAAAATGATCTGTACTAGAGACCCGTACCCTAGGGTGCCTTAGGTAGCTGCCGCACGCATCATTGGTTTTCTCTTTTCTTTATGCTCTTGCGCCCTAGAGTGAAATGATGGTTGCTTCGTCCGTCCAGCTTAATGCGGGAAAGGTGGGGCTTTGTGATTTGACCCCTCATTGCTCATTTTCTACTACTGCAGCGCTACAACCGGGGTGCCTCCAATTCAAACCGCTGCTCCGAACTGTAATTTGGTGCATCGCATGTGGAACAAGACGGTGGATGAGCCACATGTCGGCCAAACGGGTCCTGTTAAGTGTGTCGGCATTTCGTGTGTGGACTGACCCTGCTTGAGTTGCTACGCCAACACGACAGGTGCAGCCTACCACTTGGTTTTGCTCCTTGGTGAATCCCGACTATATTGATCTAAAAATATACGTACTGAACTACCCTCTCCGTCTCGTTTTTTAGGCATCTCGGTTTATAGGGCATGCACGTAGTTCTAGGTCATCCATTTGACTACCTAATATGAGTTACTATGTCACAAAAAGTATATCATTGGATTATTAAGCGGATGTAGTTTCTAAACATATATTGTTCATCACATATATAACCAGTTAAATTCTCAACCTAGAACGACGTGCATGCCATGTAAACTGATACGGATGAAGTATAGTAGTAAAAATGAGGTGATTTTACCGAGCGATCGGCGGGGGAGCATGGCCTGTCATGCGGTCCCATGTGTCATGATGTACCAAGGAGATGCGCATGTCCCTCTTGAGGCAGAAGCAATACTACGTGGTTTGAGATGATGGCGAACCGAAGTGTGAAATAATGGTTGCTTTGTCCGTCTGGGAAGGTGCGGCATTGTGATTTGACGTCTCATTGCTCATTACTACTACTACTGGGGCGGTACGACTAGGGTGTGTCCCCCTGCTGTTCTGCACTATTATTTGGTGCTTGACACGTCGACCCGGCTGCTATATGTCCCACATGTCGGCGACAGGAAGTAGAGAATTCATGAAAGCGAGCCTCGACAGAGGAGTACAAGACACGGCTTGGGGTTTTGCTGCTTCGCGCGATCCAGCGATACAAACCTAGACTAAAAAAAGGCGAGGGCGGGTCTTTTCCCGCGCGGCAGGCAGGGGAGTTTGGCATAGTCTATTCAAGGAAAGGAGGCAGGAAGGGAAACAAGCAAATAAAGGTTGAGCGACTTAGTTTTGGGAAAATCTGATTTTATGGAGTACGTACCCACTAGGGTTTATAGGGCTCATCTAAAAACATTTGTTTTTCCATTTTATAAGTCTCAATTCTACTACTAGTAGTAGTACCATCACATGTTGGATTTTGAGGTGCACTAGATCACCCGATGCAAGCAGTGTCAAGAGAAAACTCACCAATGCATGTAGAAGTTCATGGAAATTTAGTGGTCATTCATGCATTCGTTCTAATTAATACCTCGGTAAACATAACTTCTTGAGAAAAACGAGCGTACTAATTACTTGTGCAAACTAGGAGTACGAAATTAATTTGACCACTCACCGTCTACCTTGGTTGGACAGATTTTGAAATTGAGCCATAAACTGGAAAGGAGGGAGTAGTAACTTTTGTCTCGATTAATATTTGTGGCCTGGTATAGATGCAAAATGTATTTTTTTATAGTGGCCTTGTATAAGTAAATGGAGGGAGTACTAAAGGACATATATATATTCCAAACAATATGACAATCTCTCTAACCAAGGTAGTAGGGACGAGGAGTAAACGGAGGGAGCAGTAAAGTTTTCTCCTCGTCCTGCGATCCACCGCACGCGTGGGCGAGGGAGCAGGCGTAAGGCGTACAGTACTACTGCTAGTAAGCAAGCTTCACCTCATCCTGTGAGCCACCGCGCTCGTGGGCGGGGGAGACGGCATACTAAGCAAGCTTCTCCTCGTTCTGCGAGTTGACGGGACACATCAAAAGTACTCCAGTGTATAGAGCCTTGCCTCTAAGGTAGGCCCCACATGGTTTGCCTCTTTTTTAACATACCGCGTCAATTCGCAATTTGTTTGTTCACCCGTGGTAGACGATCCTCCCTCCACCAAGTGGACAACCAGTACACGGTCCAATTACCATGTGAGCTGCCTCTTCGTATAGAAATGAGCTCCACCGTGTACCCGCGCGGGTGTGGTTGGGAAAGAGACGGGAGTATGTGCGCCGTGCATGCACCTCTTCTCTTCGTGCACGTCCCCCACCTACGTAGGTGTGCACTACAAAAAAATACACTTCTGTGATGATACGTGTTTGTCACGGTAGGTCGCTTTTTGTCATGCATGTACATCCATGACAAATTTATGACAGAATCAAGATAGTCATACCTGTGCTGTCGTAGAAGTGTTCCATGACATTACCAAAATTATCATCATGGAAGTGTCCACTTCCATGTCGATAAATCGCGCGTCACAGAAGTGCTTTCGTCAAGGGTGACCGACACGTGGCATCCACCGTAACGGAACGCCGTTAAGCTATCGGGTCGGGTTTAGGATCCTATTACCCGTTAACAGCCCCGACCAATGGGGATTTTCCACGTGTAAAATCATCATTGGCTAGAGGAAACACATGTTCGCTCATCGTCGGGACATATATCATCCACTCGCTGGACAGAAGGCGCCTATGATACGTCGACACGTGGCACGGCCCAACAAGTTTAAATGGGCCGGCCCAACTAAAGGCCCACAAGATTTTGCGAACCATAATGGGCCAGCCCAGCTAAAGGCCCATGAGATTTTGCGGACCATAATGGCTGGCCCAGCTAAAGGCCCACAAGATTTTGCGGGCCATAATGGGCCAGCCCAGGTAAAGGCCCACAAGATTTTTGTGTGCCATAATGGGCCGGTCCAGGTAAAGGCCCACAAGATTCTTGCAGGTCATAATGGGACGGCCCAGCTAAAGGCCCACGAGATTTCGCCGGCATTAATGGGTCGGCCCAGCTGTAGGCCCACAAGATTTTGAAGACCCTAGTAGGCCGGCCCATTAACTGGCTGCCATGTTTTGGGCCAAATGCCGGTCCATATTTGATCCAGTCCATTAATGGCCTGCCATGCTCCGGGCCTAATAATGGCCCATATGAGATCCGGCCCGTTAAAAGCCTACCACGTTCTAGGACAAATTACGGCCCAGATTAGGTCCGGCCCTTTAAGAGGCTTTGGGCTCAAATTATGGCCCATATCAGATTCAGCCCGTCAACTGGACACTATGCTTTTGGGCCCACTTGCTAAAGGCTCACTTAGTAATTTGGCCTGATATTAGTTTTGGCCTGTTAAGGGCCCGTTTAGCATTTAGGTCCTATATTAATTTCGGCCCGTTAAAAGCCCGTCATATAGTTGGGCCTAACTACGGCCCGGTTTGCATCCGGCCTGCTCACAGCCGATATCTGATTGCTCCAAACAAGGACACAAGCAATTTTGGCCTGTTAAAAGCCCGTGATTTGATTCGCACAATCATGGGCCGGGGTTCATTTCGGGCTGCTGCGTAACTAGTAGGAATTAAGAACAAACCCACTCTATACAATAAAGAAATTACGGCATAGTAACTAAGAATAAACCTACACTACACAATAAAGGATTTAAGGTATATTACATCCACTGGGCATCAAAGTTCGCCATTAGTGATCATAAAGCGCAACGAAGAAGCAGATTACAAAAGCTGGGCACCATTGCAGCATAACAAAATAATACTGAACCGAGAACACTTCCAAGACAGTTCAAGAAAGGTTAGCCTTGCAGGGGAACTACTACGCAAGCTGCTGAGCAAGGCTGTGAGACCGGCCTAGCATGTCGGTCATAGCTTCCAGGTGTAGCTGTTTAGCGATGAGGTTCTCATTAGTGTTCTCCGCAATCTTTCTTAGAGATAAGACTTCAAGTCGAAGTTGAGTTGCAGAATGCCTTTCTGCTAGAACTTGGGACTGAAGAAGTCGAACTGATTCAGACAACGAATTCTGTGAGCTTGTCTGACTGTTAGTCTCAACTAACTTGAACACTACATCAAGACAAGACTTTGGGGTTGTCTCGCTATCTTCAAGATATTTTGCCTTTTTTGCTGCAATATATGTTGGGTTTGTCTCACAGCCTTCAGCAGACTTATGCATGCCATCAGGCATATCACCCTGAAACAAAGCAGAGAGATGACAGGTTTTGCACGTGTATAAACAAAGATAATAACTGTTCTGTCAACTCTAATCAATTTCAAATTAGAAAATAAAGAGTATGTTCAAAATATCAATAGCATAATTTGGCATTATTCATAATGCGGGGAGCTTCACCACACTACTGGATTACCATGTCAACATAACAAACATAGATGAAGGGCAAATAAAATCATTGTCTATTTTGGATAATGTGCATGGCATGTTGTTCATATCATCAGCCACATCAATAAGATAAAACAGGAGATGACAAGGTGCAAACGTGGGCTGCTTCACCACACACTGGATTATAGATCCACAAAAACAAGCATGCATATAGGGAGTATTAAGTAATGTGCATGGTATGAATAAGGAATTTGGTTTTACAAGTAAAACTTAGAACTTACGGTTCTTACGAACATGCACTTTGGTAGAAACATCAAACTAAACAGCAGTAAACGATAGGGAGTATGAGCAAATTAAATATCAGTTGAGGATAAAGGCTTTAGAAGGACTGACTTACATTAACAGTTAACACCGGCTTTATAATGCCCTTCTCCATGGCAAGGGAAGGATAACTCAAGAATTTCAGCACAAAATCTTCTTCATAAGCATTGCCTGTACTCTACATTTTGTAGAGACTAATTATAGATATGATAATACTGGAAGGGATAGAGGATAATGAAGATAAGATGCAGATTGATGCTACATAATCAACTACCAATCCCTGGAAGTACAAGCGTTACAGGAAAAAATGTACTAACAAGAGCAATGGGCTACACTTCTGCACTGGCATTGTCTGTGTATTCTACTTGTTGGTAAGATTAAATATAGATCTGATCTTTTTTAGTAAATGGTGGGCGAGGGAGATAAGATGCAGAATGATACAAAATGAACCAATCCCTCTTCCCATAATACAAGAGTGTTTTGAACACTGGTGTACTGTACAAAACGTTCTTATATTATGGGACGGAGGGAGTAGCTATTAATGTAAGTACAGTGATAGACCACGTTCAGTCCTTACAAGAGGACTGCAGAGCTAAACCTCTTCAAAAGCATTGGGTTGATTCTAAATTTATGTAAGAGTCCATACGGATCTTATAATGTCCACCAAATGGACGATTACGAGGCTAACATGTGCAGTGATGCTACATAATCAAACAACTATGAAAGTAAGTATGGTCATACAAGGCAAGAGGTACTCACAAGAGCAATGCAGTGTGCAGTATAGTTGCGAGATTCTGTGGTCCCTTGAGAACGAATGTTCTTCTGCTAACAGTTTTCGTACAAGTGAGACATTAAGGAAAATGCAGAAATGTAGTTCAAATTGTGATGTGATATCATATACAGTACCTTACGCTGCAGCCGAGACCAATGTGTAACAAGATTATTCTAGTCACCGTCGGATAAATGTAGCACTGGAGACTTTACAGAAATTTCGTTTAGAGGCTTGCCATCAAAGTGCGCTTGCCTCAGGTAGGAACGATACTTCATCAACGA
The DNA here is from genome assembly GCF_018294505.1 of Triticum aestivum. Taxonomy (NCBI): domain Eukaryota; kingdom Viridiplantae; phylum Streptophyta; class Magnoliopsida; order Poales; family Poaceae; genus Triticum; species Triticum aestivum. Next base: position 87,351,512 of record NC_057806.1, on the reverse strand, counting down.
GTGCTTGAAAAGCGCAACCAACCCTTTCTCGTCATCACAATCCAGTTTGCGCCTCGCCTATTTAAAAGAATGAAATCTTGTGTCTTCTGTCAGCAGAAACATATGCAGTAATGACCATGAATAACATTAGTACATTACTTACACGTAAGTTGCGGAGGAAGACTGGAAATTGTTTTGTGTCTGCGGTATAATATTTCCATGAAGGAAAGATGCACACAAAGTTCCTGACAACAACATAAGCTTTGTCTTCTAAACTGGGAAGAAATGGAACAGGGGTCCTATTTGCTGCAATTGGGGCTCTCTCTGGTTCGAAAAGGGATTTGGCAACTGGATTTGGTGTACTCTTTGCTGGAATGGGGGTTTTGCGTCGTACAGCTGGTGCTATGTCAACTGGCATAATCATACTGTTTGCTGCAGTTGGGGTCTGCTGAGTTGGGGCATCAGAAATGAGCAGTGTAGTAGGGCTAGAGTCTGCTAGAGTTGGGTATTTTGTGGGTCAGGTGATATTGCAACTACACCTAATGGGCTATTTGATTCATCAGGTGCCACTACCTTTTCCAAATACTTTTCTTGTGCTCCTCCACGATCAGCAATCGCCATCTTCCTTTTGAACGTCTGATACACAAGAACGACATTTGAATGGATAAATATGGTATGATGACAGATGGAATATGTACTGAAAATGGATAGGCAGGGCGTATTCACATACACGATGTGTAAACTAAGCTAATGGCAGTTCAACAAAGTAGAAGCAATGCAATGCATCAGTTGCAAGATACGTGCGAGCAATGTAACCTTGGAAAGCTAGAGCAAGTACCTTGATGGGTGAATAAGATAGGGCATCTTCCTCTGACTCCTCCACCAGGGAGCTACATTGACTTAGGTCTCCCTCTAGCTCAGAATCACTGTTCGGATCATATTCTGAGCATGAATATATAGGTGGAGAGTGTTTGCATTGCATTGCATCCAGACTTGATTTCAGTCCCTTAATGCCAAGTTTGACAACCATGGCATTGTTCTGCTTTATTCTTTTCATACACGCAAGCTCATAATCATTATGATGCTGTTCAGAATCTGAGATTCATAAAAACATAAAACATAGTCAGATTATCTATGGAATGCATTGCGGTTTCAACTCGGAGAGTGTCTCCCTATAAACCCGAGCATATGCAAAGTTCACCTCCCCAACCGTGCTGACCAGACCACACACAGAGATACACACCCGAGCGGTGAACATGCATTTTTGAAATTAATTTAGGAACATTTAGCTGACCAATTAAACAACTCTGTTTTAATAATATCAGATTCGTATTTGAACAACTAAGCTTGTTTAGCTTGATGGGTGGAGCAGTGTTATTATGACACGAAGCATGTATTCTGATCGTATAGTGATCATAAAAGGGGGAAACTCTAAGCATATATTTTTTTTAGCAAAAGAGGGTCCCCCCTCTGATTTCTATTAAAGAAACCACCACGGAACCAACATGATTAATTAAATCCTAAGCATGATCAATTAAACCGTATTATGGCTGTGCCATGGCAGATTTGAAGCTGCAAACCAGAGAAATGATATTTAGCATCCATTGTTTTCTTCGAACTAAGAACTAAATTCTAAGAGCTGAAAAGAAAGTAGAGTAACCAAGTTAAGATCTATTTTCTGGTTGAGATCAAAAAGTTGAGGACATATGAAGTACCACCTCTCTTGCGGCGCCGTGTAGGCATCGGGGGTGCAATGGCTGTCAGCGGCATTGAAGCAGATCTGCGACGGTAGACGGGTGCATCGGGGAATAAGTCCCGTTGCGGTGGAAGAGAAGGTCGTGTGAGCGGCCCCGGCAAAGAGGACGACGGCGCCGATGAAGCGAGAGGACGTGATGCAAGGCTATTGGTCTGTCGCCGTGGATGAGAAACGTCCATCTCTAGCAGTGGACGACGTGGTCTTGGTAGGCGCTCCGGCATGGTGGAGGACGGTGGCGATGGATGTGGTGGAGGATGGCGGCGATGGATGGGGTGGCGGACGGAGCCTGGTGTGGGAATGGGGTGTTCTAGCGCGGACGGTGTATGAATGGGAAAATGGAGGGAGAGGTACTGTTGGGGATATTACTACTGGGCGTAAACCGGCCTATCTGGGCCGGATTAACTTCGTCAGTAGTTAAGTAAGTTAAAGCCCAAGAAGACAGAGGAGGGCTCAAGGCCCATGGTCGGCTCAAGGCCTGCAGCCGTAAAACGGCATGAGTAGTTAACCTGTATTGTAAGTTAGGAATAAGAAGAGACCAAACCGGACACATCTATAAGCCAGTATTGGGACTCCGTAAGCCGATGAGAGTCACCCGTGTATATAAGGGGACGACCCAGCGGCGGTTCAAGGACAACAGACAACAACTCGAGACATAGGCGAAGCTTGTTTGCTCCCTAGTCATCAAAACCCCATCAATTCCATCACAACTAGACGTGGGCTTTTACCTTCATCGAAGGGGCTGAACTAGTATAAACTCTCTTGCGTCCTTGTGTCCGCTTTAACCCCTTCAAGCTAATCCGTCGCGATGGCTCCACGACTAAGTCCTTTCTCCAGGACATCTGCCGTGACAAAACCATGACAGTTGGCGCCCACCGTGGGGCTATCGCACGATGGTTTCTGATTCTTGGAGGGCCGCTTTGAAGGACTCGAGGGCTACGTTGTAGGCCGGATGACTAAGAGTCATCGCGGTAAGCTCTACATCGACGACGCAGGCTGGGGCCCCGAGGCCGGCTCAATTGAGTACGCGTACCGGGTCCCCTTTGGTAGCATTCACGTTTTCATTGGCAAGATCAGTGAACCGGGCCCTGAGCCGGACATCTGCACCGACCTCGTCGAGACGGCTCAGCGTGCGCAATCCGCCCGGGTTAAACCGGCCATGAAGTGTGCCTTCATGGGAGTCATCCATGGAGGAAGTTATGAGGACGGATCGGAGTTCCGCGGGGCGACTGTCGTTTGTTCCGGTGACGAATCTTCGACCGGAAAAACCGAATCTCTTTATCAGCTACAAGATGGCCAGATTGGGAGCTGTTCCGATGGCGACAGTATTCCGGACCCCTCTGATCTGCCCAACCGGGTTGGAATATTCATGACCAGAACACAAGCAGCACTTCATTCTTCGACAGCCGCGGCAACGATCTCTGGTTCAGTGGCGGCGACGGCTGCCGGGGCAGGAGGCCCTGTGCGCCCGCCGGCTCAGGTTCTATCAGAACTATTTGATGCGTTGGTTGTGCTTATGATGGAAGTTAATCCGCCAGATCAGGACGTTCACAACACGGAGATTGCAAAGGTAAAGGAACAGATCACCCAGGCCAAGGTGGTTCTGGCGGCTGAGGACACCAGGATGGCTGCAGAGCGGGCCGCTTTAGACGCACAGGCCTACAAGCTTATGTTGGACCAGAGCGCGTCGCATGAAGTCATGAGGAGGAAGCACCGATCCCGCTTACCTCTGGTTTTCGAGGCCAGAGACCTTTTCAACACTCCAGGACCAAGAGCCGGCAATCCGCTGGAGGGGAACCGGGAAGAAGCCCCTGGGACCGGTGCACCGGTTCAGCCTTGTCAGATGGACCCACCTCGTCAAAACACCGTTATACCTCAGGATGCTTTAACACCTCCGGGTCACTACTCCAACCCAATGGAAAATCTTGTTGCCGCTGCTGCACGGCTGTAGGCCATTCCAATTGAAGGTGACTCGCCACATGCAGTAGAGATGCGACGGGTCAAGGAACTTCTGAGGACAGCTTTGGCCCAACAGGAAGCGTACTCGTACAGCCGCGACCGGATCCACTCGACCCCCCGTCCAAGCCGGAGCTATAGCAGACATATGGATGAACCAGCAGTGTCGAGTAATGAACGACGTGGAGCACCCCGTGGCAATAACCCGACGGGTGGTGCTGATGACGCTCAGGAAGTGGTGAACCGGGCCCGAGCACGCAGGGAGGCCGAGTTAGCCGCACAGCATCAGGCTCGGCAGCTCACGCCGGTTTGTCCAACCATCTCGATCGAACCTGGTGTTACTTCTAGTTCTTTGGGGGTGCCTTGCCTTATCCCCGCTTTATGCAACGTGCGCCTGCCCAAGGATTTCAAAGGCCCGCGCAAGGTACCAAATTACATGGCGGATCAATCTCCAGAGACATGGGTGGAGAGCTATGAGATGGCCATGGAGATGCTTGATGTGGATGACACGGCGTGTGTGAAATACTTCACCATGATGCTTGAAGGAACGGCCCGTACTTGGTTAAAAAGCTTGCCAGCTAATTCTATCAGTTCATGGGCCCAATTACAAGCTCGGTTTATCAGCAATTTCAAGGATACCTGTAAACAGCCTATGTCGATAGTGGACTTAGCTGCATGCGTCCAGGAGGAAGGAGAATCAACGACTCATTGGGTGCGCCGGGTTTCACAAGTGTTGCACTCCTCAGACCGCATCAACGCTGACACCGCAGTATTAACCCTAGAAGGCAACTGCCGGTTTGGGCCCCTGAAGTTGAAATTAGGACGGATGAAGCGTCATTGCACCGACATGGGGACCCTCATGGCCGCTTTGGTGAAATATGCTGATTCTGATAGTACCAAGGATCCCGAATCTGATGATGACAAGACAGGGAAAGGGAAGAAGAACAGCAGCTCCAAAGGTCAGCAGCATCACTGGGCAGGCAATGGCGGAGGAGGCAAGCGTAAAGCGGATGGTAACATGGACTTTGTGGCTAATACCAACGCACAGGACAATGGCCAGTGACGCAAGGGTAGGCCGAAAAATCGTAATGGAGCACCCAACCCTAACCCAAACCGCCTAAACTATCTGCTAAGCCAGCCCTGTCCAAGACATGGGACGAAGGAGGAGCCAGCAAACCACCTTTGGAAGGATTGCTTTATTATGCAGGAGTTGAAGAATTCTAATAATTTCCGGTATGATCACGAATCTGGCGGTGGCTCAGGGTCCGGGCCGGGTTACAGTGGAGGAAGTTCCGGTTCAAGATTTAATGGTAATCCGGGCGGACATAATGGTCAAAATAGTCAAAACAACCAGGGTGGTTACAACCAACAGCAGCAACAATCAGGTTACCAGAGCAACCCAAAGCAGTTGAGTAGTGGGCAGTGCCATGTCTTTACCACTAGCTTGGACAAGCGAGACCGGAAGGTTCAGAGGCGGGCAGTCAACTCTGTTGAACCGGCCATACCCCGTTATCTATGTTGGTCTGAATAGCCAATCATATGGAGCAGAGAGGATCACCCACCCCAGGTCGATAATCCGCGTCAGTTGGCTCTGCTGGTGGCGCCTCAGGTGGGAGGTTATAAGTTCACCAAGGTGCTCATGGATGGAGGGAGCAGCATTAACATCCTGTACTATGAGACCTTCCGTCGTATGGGACTAACAGATAAGAATCTCAAACCGTCTAATACAGTATTCCACGGTGTAGTGCCTGGCAGATCAGCATATCCCGTTGGTAAGATAGCTCTCGAAGTGGCCTTTGGGGATGATCATGATTCCAGGTCGGAGACATTGACGTTTGAAGTGGTGAAAATCCAAAGTCCATATCATGCCCTGTTTGGGAGACCGACATACGCCAAGTTTATCGCTCGGCCCTGTTATGTGTATTTGCAGCTCAAGATGCCGGGTCACAAGGTGACAATAATGGCTCACGGAAGCCGCAAAATCGCTTTGGAATGCGAGGAAGGAGATGCGGCTTTTGCAGAGTCGGTTTGTGCCACCGAGGAGTTGAAGTACTATAAAGACAATGTTGATCTGGCGGACATGACTCCGTTGAAGAAGCCAACTACGGAGCATGATCCGGCCCTGAAGTTCAAATCGGCAGCAGAAACTAAGCTTGTTGACTTCGTACCTGGCGATTCGTCCAAGCAGTTCAGCATCAGTGCCAACTTGGATCCGAAATAGGAAAGCGCGCTCATCGAGTTCATCCGTGAGAATCGGGACATTTTTGCATGGAAGCCCTCCGACATGCCAGGTGTACCGAGGCAACTCGCTGAGCACACACTTAATGTGGATCCTAAATATAAACCGGTGAAACAGTTCCTCCGCCGGTTTAACGAAGAAAGACGCAAGGCGATTGGAGAAGAGGTAGCCAGGCTCTTAGCAGCTGGCTTTATTGTTGAAGTTTTTCACCCCGAGTGGCTTGCGAATCCGGTGCTGGTCCTCAAGAAAAACGGTACCTGGCGCATGTGTGTGGATTACACAGATCTTAATAAAGCTTATCCAGCAGATCCTTTTGCCCTCCCCCATATTGATCAAATTAATGATGCTACGGCGGGTTGTGAGCGTTTAAGTTTTTTGGATGAGTATTTTGGCTATCATCAGATCAAAATGGCAGTTAAGGACCAGGAGAAGACAACATTTATAACTCCCTTTGGAGCGTTCTGCTATGTGTCTATGCCCTTCAGGCTCAAGAGTGCCCAGGCAACTTACCAACGGTGTGTACAAAATTGTCTTCACAAGCAGATTGGTCGTAATGTACATGCTTACGTGGATGATATCATGGTTAAATCCAAGGAGAAGGAGACTCTGATTGATGATTTGAAGGAAACCTTTGATAACCTGAGAACATACAAGATGATGCTTAATCCGGACAAGTGTGTCTTTGGTGTACCGGCGGGCAAGCTATTGGGTTTTCTAGTGTCCAACATGGGAATTGAGGCTAATCCGGAGAAGATCACGGCTATCACCTCCCTGGCTAAACCGAAGTGTATCAACGATGTTCAACGCCTGGCAGGCCGGATTGCTGCGCTAAGCCGGTTTATCAGTCGCCTGGGTGAGAAGGCAATCCCTTTGTATTAGATGTTGAAAAAGACGGGATCAGTTTGTCTGGAGTTCTGCTGCTAATGAAGCATTTGAGGACTTAAAGCGGCAATTGGCCAATCCGCCTGTGCGCGCCGCTCCCGTTGACAAGGAGCCATTACTGCTATATGTTGCTGCTAATGTTCGGGGGTCAGTGTAGCTATTGTGGTGGAGCGAAAGGATGCAGGTAAGGAGCATCCGGTTCAACGTCCGGTCTATTATATCAGCGAGGTGCTCATTGATTCCAAGCAAAGGTATCCGCATTGGCAGAAGCTGGTGTATGGAGTTTTTATGTCAAGGCGGAAGCTTAAACAATATTTCCAAGGGCACTCAATTTCGGTGGTCAGTTCTGCTCCTTTGGGAGATATCATCCAGAACCGGGAAGCAACTGGCCGGATTGCAAAGTGGGCCATAGAGCTGGGGCCGTACAGTTTGAAGTATGTGCCTCGGACAACGGTTAAGTCTCAAGCACTTGTTGATTTCATCAATGATTGGACGGAAATGCAAGCCCCTGAAGAAAAGCCGGATCATACATATTGGACCATCCATTTTGACGGATCCAGGCAGTTGGAAGGCTCGGGGGCTGGAGTCATATTAACTTCCCCACGAGGTGATAAGTTTTGTTATGTTCTCCGTTTAATGTTCCCTTGTACTAACAATGCAGCTGAGTATGAAGCCTTGCTCCATGGTCTCCGGATGGCTAAGGAGATGAATCTAAGTCGAGTTAAGTGCTTCGGTGACTCGGACCTTGTGGCTCAGCAAGTGTCTGGAACTTGGGACTCCAAGGACCCACTCATGGCAGCATATCGTCGTGAGGTGGATACTGTCGTAGGTTATTTCAAAGGCTATCAGGTGGACCACGTGGACCGGCGGAAAAATGAAGCGGCGGACGCTTTAAGCCGGCTGGGCTCTCAGCGCAAACCGGTCCCACCCAATGTTTTTCTGGATGTGCTGCACAACCCGTCGGTCAAGATCCTTGGTGAAGAGGATTTGGGAATTCCTGATCCGGAGGCTCAATTGGTGGCGGCTCTTCATGTTATTCTAGATTGGACACTTCCTTACCTGGCGTACAAGAACCGGGGTGAGTTGCCAGAGGATGAGATTCTAGCCCGGCAGATAATCCGGCGATCCAAATCCATGGCTATCATCAACAGCGAGTTGCATCATTGCAGTATATCAGGAGCTTTTCAACGCTGCGTGTCTACTAAAGAAGGCCGTGAAATTTTGCATGAAATCCACGAAGGAGATTGTGGTCACCACGCCGGTTCAAAGTCTCTGGTGGCTAAAGCGTTTCGCCATGGTTTCTATTGGTTAACTGCTCATGCTGATGCAGAGGATCTGGTCAGACGATGTGATGGTTGCCAACGGTTTTCAAGGCGTGCTCATGTACCGGCTCAAGAATTGAGAATGATTCCAATTACTTGGCCGTTTGCGACTTGGGGGCTGGATATGGTTGGGCCTTTCAAAAGGTCCAAAGATAAGAAGACCCACCTCCTGGTGGCAGTTGACAAGTTTACAAAGTGGGTGGAGGCAGAACCTGTTAGCAAGTGTGATGCGGCCACGGTGGTTCAGTTCATCAAAAAGGTGATTTTCCGGTTTGGCTTTCCGCACAGTATTATCAAAGATAATGGTACCAATTTGTCCAAAGGTGCTATGAAGGAGTTCTGTGAACGGGAGCACATCCGGCTCGACGTTTCATCAGTGGCACATCCACAGTCCAATGGTCAAGCAGAAAGAGCTAATCAACAGATCTTGAGAGGCATCAAGCCCCGGCTCGTGGTTCCTTTGCAGAGAACGCCGGGTTGTTGGGTAGAAGAATTACCATCTGTGTTATGGAGCATCAATACAACACCCAACAGATCAACAGGATACACACCGTTCTTCATGGTTTATGGAGCGGAGGCGGTTCTCCCCAGTGATATCCGTCATGATTCACCTCGTGTCACGGCTTATATTGAAGCGGACAATGAGACAGCACGACAAGATGCTTTGGACCGGTTGGATGAAGAGCGTGACATTGCAGCCGCCCGATCGGCGATTTACTAGCAGGATCTTCGTCGTTATCACAGTCGCCGGGTTAGAACCAGAGCCTTTCAGGAAGGAGATTTGGTGCTTCAGCTCATCCAAGATCAGACTGATATGCATAAACTATCCCCACCTTGGGAGGGGCCTTTCGTGGTTAGCAAGAATCTACACAACGGGTCGTACTATCTGATCGATATTCGAGAGCATAAGGACTCACGTACATTAGAGGAGGAGACTAATAGGCCGTGGAATATAGCTCATCTTTGGCCTTACTATACCTGAGCCATTGGCTATAGTTATGTACATATTACGACAATGTATATATTATGATTAAATATAATAAACCGGAACCTCAGCTAAAGCGGGGTATCTGTTCTTTTACATCATGTGAGGTTACACGGAGTTGCTCTAAAGCGGCCACCGGTTTACCCCTTGAGTTCGCTTTGCTAAAAGCATCGTGTTATATCACTTGGAGGATTGGTCGTGTCCGAACCAATACCATGCCTCTTGATAGGTGAGAGCCACCAGATCACTTGGGGACTTGGTCATGTCTGAACCAGTCATGCCTCTTGATCGGCCTAAGGCCACAGAATCACTTGGGGGCTTGGTCGAACCCGAGCCATGACCATGCCATTTGGTCGGCATAAATGCGACAGAATCACATGGGGACCTGGCTGACTAGAACCATAGTTACACCTAACGGGAGCTTGGTCGTGTTTGGCCATGGTAACACCATTTGATCAGCTTAAATAAACCTTTTTTGGCAAACGTTTTTGTCATTGCTTTTGCTTCACACTTTTCTTTGAAGGTTTTTTTTGCTTTTCATTGTGTTTTTTAAACCGACAAAGTTTCTTAACCAATCAATTGACGGAACACAGTTCACGTCAATCCGGAGACTATTTGTCCAGTTTGATCCTTGTTGTTAACATCCTCTTATGGAGTAACACGGTGTTTATTATAACCCGGCACGGTTTACATGGTAAACCAGCGTCATATATATACAGGAGCTGTTATCTCCTCCAACAATGTGGGTTTGCAAAACTCCGCTTCAAGGTTGGCCAAGCCAACTTCACACTCAACGATGGCAGGTATTATGTATCTCAAAAATTTGATCATATACTTAAAATTTTGTTTTGGATGTTTTGATTTCATATATACAGACATCATATTCCACCTGACGGTACAACCGCGGTGGCACTTGACGAATTTCTTATTTCAGAAAGTGTTTTGGAAAGTTCATTACCACAGGAAGAACAAGTTATGCATGAAGGCATATCAACATCAAAGGTATCAGCTAGCCTATTACAAGGCAACACGGTGCCCATAATAATATAATTGTTTTTCACAAAGGAGAGGCAGTTTTAAAACCGTCTTCCGGTTCAAGCTTGGCCACCAGCCTGGCCTGATGGTTGTGGGTCATCCTGCGCCGCTTCAGCTTCCGTTTCTCTACCCAGTGGCTGGAAATCCACAGTTGTCCAGTCGATTCCCATTAATGCTTGAAAAACAGCTTCATCATGGATCAGCAATGACGGGTCAATATCGGGAGCGTAAGTATGCTTACGGATTGGAGGGATCAGATTTTCCGATTCATGGATTGGTGCAGCTATTCGCTTGTTCTGACTATCATATTGGGCTTGATAATGAGACAAGTCTACTTCCTCAGCCAGTTGACAAGCTAGCGGACGTACCTCCCGGTTTATTGCTCGCAGATCTGCTTCGCCAAATTCTGACCCATCTTCCTTCAAGCTGGGATAGCCCTGAGCCGCTTCAATAGGATCAAAATCCGGCACCCAGGCTTTTGCCCGGATTAAGGCATTGATTGCACCGGTTCGAGTAGCAGATTTCTTTAGCTCTTCAACCCGGGCAGGAAGCACCGACAGTTTCATCGGAGTATCTTGAATCAAAGTGGGCTCCGGTTTGTTATGAGATGCGGTACAGATGATCCGCTGGGCACCAGTATACAATTGTTCAACCAATGTATAGGCAGCTTTTAGTTTCTTTCGCACATCTGACCCCAAGTGATCAATGCGTGTCCCTGAAATACCATAATGGGTTAATAAACAGGCGACTCTGTCAGAAGGTAGAGCCAATTCAGAAGGCAAACTGGCTTACCAAAGATAGCAGTAGTCATGGCATGCACGTGCCGCTTTATGCTAGTCAGTTCATCCGCCACTAGTTTTAGTGCAGCCTCGGCATCCTCTGCTTGTTTGATCAAAGCGGACTATTCAGTGGCCCAATCCGCCCGCTTCTTCTTGAAGCTCTCCTTAAGCTGTTCCATGGCGCTTAAGGCGCTGGCCAATTCCTCTTTTGCTTTGGAGGTTTCAGCCTGTTGGGTTTTCAGGTTTTCTTGGAGATCGGTGACTTGGTTTTCTTTAGTCTTTAGCTCCGCCTGCATGCATACAGATATATGCTTCAACAAATCGGTATAAGGATTCAAGTACCAATCACATAACAAATTATGCACTTAGCACTTGGGGGCTAATGCATATTCGGTCTTCATCTTTCAATTGCTTACAAAGTCCCAAGATCAATACAAGTATTCAACTTGGCACTTGGGGGCTAATGGCTATTTTCTCGTATATATTCTGATGCGGCAATTTCAATTACTTAAAGTACCGGTTTAACTACGTTAAGTTGAACCGGCCCTTGGGGGCTACATCAGCAAACTTCAAAGCATCAAGATTTATATTGGTAAGTCCCGGTTTGAAAGAATATAACAAACCGTCCCTTGGGGGCTAGGAGAGTCAGCAAGAATGGAAGCATACAAGCAGGAAGGAGCATATGGAAGTTACCTCATATTTCTCTTTCATCATATTAACCAGACCGGCTTCATAGTCGCGACTGGTATACAACCAGTTCAGATAGCCGAAATGGATATCTTGGGCGTTCAGAGCAGCATAAGTCGTCAGATTAGCGTTCCACTTGCCTTTGCCAAAGGCAGCAAATTCTTCCTTGGCAGAATGTTTGGATAAAGCGACAGGATTGCTTGGCTCAGTATGGCCAGTGCTAGTAATGACAACCTCATCATCCTGGGTACCGCCGGTTTGCACTGGGGCTGTTGGCTTGTTAGTAGGTTTTGCTGGACTGGTGGAACTTTCAATCCGGATGGGACCTATGGGCTGATTGACAGGACCTAAGGCGTCAGTAGGTCTCTCATCATCAATAAGATCATCGTCCTGCTGCGGTGGATCGTTGGGTATATCCTCAGGAATAGCTGCTTCAAGATTGGGTGTCTTGCCTGGTTCAAGAATGACATCTTCTTCGGCCGCTTTGTCCAGACGGGCCTTCTTGCTTGGCCTAGGTTTGGCCCTGAGAAGAATAACAAAATCAAATACAACATATGTTCTAAGGCAATGTACTGCAAACATCACAATAAGTATAGCTTACCCAAGCACTGTTTTGAGCGGTGGGAGCTGAGTAGCCGATGACTCGCCAGAAGATGAGTGGGAAGTAACCTGGTAATCGGAGTCAGGCGGATTAATGACAAGCAAATTAGAGACCTCGGAATGGCGTTTCCGAACCGGACTGTTCGGTAAACCGGCGGAGGTAACTACCTGGCCGCTGTGCCGGGTGGTGCGGCGAGCTTCGTGTTGATTGGTCTTCATAAGAAGTTTAGGATCCAAATAAGCAAGAGGATGAGAAAATTTAACTTTTCGGTTTGCCTGACGGATTTTTTGTGAAGGCAAAGTTTCTGAATCGGAAGAGAGAATAATTACCTTTGCAACATCCGCGTGGCTGGCTTCGGCATCATCCTGACAAATATCATCATCAATAAGACGCATGAAAAATAAACCAAGTGAGTCAAGCTCTACCTCAAAGTCTGGATTGTCCACCTCATCATCAGGGGCCAAATTAGAAGATGCAGTGGTTCTTTTCCTGTGGGCAGTCTTCTTCACAGCTTTAATCTTTTGCCAGGTTGCTCTTTCCGGTTTGTCTTGTTTTTCTGGTTTCTCCTGCGGCAGTTTTTTGCTCCAAAACGGATCATCGCCCTGATTATGCAGACACTGATATTAAAAACAATGACCAGACATATCAATAACATATTCAGCAAAGAGAAAAATCAAAATCTTACAGCTGGCGGTTTGTTGGTGGCACAGAAGGGAAGCAGGCCGGTTCTAGCGCAGACGTGTTCCGGTTCATTCAGTATCTTATGCACGGCCTCTGTGATTTCTTCATCGGAGAGCTGGAGTTTTGAATGTCGCAGTGGGTCATCAACACTATCGGTATACTCACACATCAAACCGGAGCGCTGACTAAGGGGCAGTATGCTCCATGATATCCAACAGCGAGCGAGATCAACCCCTGTTAAACTGTTGGCCATAAAGGCTCTGAGCTTTGACAGCTGGGGAGCATATTTGCTTCTCTCCTGGGCAGTCAATCTTTGAGGAAAAGGGTGTGTATTGCTGAGCCGCTCCGGACGAAAGCCAGGCAAGGGATTCTCACCAGCAGGGGAGGTGTCTTTGCAGTAGAACCATGTCTGATTCCACTCCTTGGGGTGACTGTGCAGCTTGGCGTGAGGGTATGTGACCTCTTTCCTTTTCTGAATCGCCATGCCACCCAACTCCGTATTAGAGCCATCAGTAAACTCAGTACGACGGTTTAGATGGAAAAGATCTCTGAACAATTCCACTGTGGGCTCCTCTTGAAAGAACACCTCACAGAGCACTTGGAAGTGGCACATATTTGTGGCCAGTGTCTTGCGGATGGAATTGGAAATCGGCTAAAACATCCCGGTAAAATTTGGAACCGGGCGGCTTAAAGCCCCGGGCTAGGTGATCTACGAAAACAACAACCTCTCCTTCTCGAGGTGTGGGAGGGCATTCTTTGCCAGGAGCCCTCCAATGGATGGTATCTTTGCTACCTAAAGCGCCAATCAGGACTATCGTCCAGTTGATCCTCTGTGACGCGAGAAGGAACCCAATTGCACTCATATACTTGCTTGGCCATGATGGAATCTACAAGGTAGAAGATCCCGATTCAAAAATGCATTTGATCAAGGTACGTTGGTATGGGCACTGTTAAACCGGAGACAGAACTATCTGAACCGGAGTTTCATGAAGCAACCAACATCTGGCGGTTCAACAAGGGGACTAATGGCATATACCGGTTTGGAAAATTTTCTATAAGGTTAAACCGCCTGATCTAAGCATTGAAAAGCTGATATTGCGGATGGACAAGTACGCACAAACAGGTTTCACAAGATTTCTTTACAGCATTGGATCTGAAGCAAGTTCAGAGAAGAGATAAATACTTAGAGGTTCAAAGGAGCAGTACCGAACCAATGAGCAAAACGTTCATATAGACCCATGGTTTGAGATGCATAAGTAAAGGCGAAGGTCAAAAAACTATCATTGCACATAATAAAGATTTGCGAATTCATCTAAAGATCTATTGTATGAGCAAGAGGCAGACGATGAACACTGAAGAACTGCGAAACCCTAGGACAGATCCGCGGGGGAAAAGATAAAAGATTTACCGGAACTGAGGAAGATGCGGAAGGTTGCCGCGATGTTCTGGTCTCAGGTTGATGCAGCGGCCAAGGATGAGGCAGAGGTCGACGGCGGCGGCGGAGCTTCGAGGCTGGCGACACGAGGAAGATGAAGAAGGCACGGAAGGAGAAAAGAAATGACCCTTCAGTCCTATTTATAAGGCGAAAGAACATGAGTCAGGCGTGACAATCAAGGGGCCACAAAACGGAGTTGTCGCCTCGACTTCCGCCGATCTATTAAACAAAGAAGCATAATGGATAGTTTCGTTATGACAGGTGACATCACTCCGGTTTACAGCAATTAGAGAAGATGACATCATGGCGGTTTACCAATTTATAAGAAGATGTTGAAGATGAAGCTTTTATTAAAGGATTGACATGAACCCGTTCAAACCAATCTGGGGCCTAATGTTGGGGATATTACTACTGGGCGTAAACCGGCCTATCTGGGCCGGATTAACTTCGTCAGTAGTTAAGTAAGTTAAAGCCCAAGAAGACAGAGGAGGGCTCAAGGCCCATGGTCGGCTCAAGGCATGCAGCTGTAAACCGGCATTAGTAGTTAACCTGTATTGTAAGTTAGGAATAAGAAGAGACCAAACCGGACACATCTATAAGCTGGTATTGGGACTTTGTAAGCCGGCGAGAGTCACCCGTGTATATAAGGGGACGACCCAGCGGCGGTTCAAGGACAACAGACAACAACTCGAGACATAGGCGAAGCTTGTTTGCTCCCTAGTCATCGAAACCCCATCAATTCTATCACAACTAGACGTAGGCTTTTACCTTCATCGAAGGGGCCGAACTAGTATAAACTCTCTTGCGTCCTTGTGTCCACTTTAACCCCTTCAAGCTAACCCATCGCGATGGCTTCACGACTAAGTCCTTTCTCTAGGACATCTGCCGCGACAAAACCATGACAGGTACGGGGAACCATGTTTTTGGGACGCGCCTGTCTAGAATATGGGAAAGTTACGAACTTATCCCCCATTTCAAATTTGGACGTCTCGTTGGTTGGGGATAGGACGGTAATCTCGCATCTCCAAAATATTTTCCGGTAACTATTTCGGGCGATGAGAGGGTGTTTTGCCGCCCACGGTTGGCGCCCATGGTGTATGAACGGGGCTGACCGGTAGGGCGGTTGTGTCACGTCTGATGGAAGTTATGCATCTGCCCCTATTTAAAATATTAGCCTACATCTATTTCGGACGAGGAGAGGGTGTTTTGCCGCCCACCGTGTATGAATGGGGAGTGGAGGGAGAAACAGAGGTCTTTCGGACGAGCTTGAATCAAATGAGTTTTGCCGCCCATGTTTGACGCCCACCATGTCGGAATGGGCTCAGAGGCGGTCGTGTCATGTCTAATTGAAGTTACTAACCTACCCCTATTTAGAGCAGTGTAAATCGGGCCAATGGATTATCCGTGTAATGGGTAGAGAGTAATTTCCATCTCCCAAACACTTGGCTTTAGGCAGCCAATGTGGGAGTGGACATTTTGATGTTTCTTTCAAATTTTGGAACAGTAAGCATCCACGTTTACCCTGGCAACTAAATTCAAATCCATTTTGTATTCCTATATGAATCTTTATAAATCATTCTGTGTGTTTTTATATATCTTCAAAAGGACGAAGAAGATGTATTCCACTGTCATATATGAATATGGTTTACAAATGCCGTTACTCAAATTCAGAAACTAGAATCCAGTTTAAGGTGAATTCGAATATTTGGAACACTTCATGTCCAACTCAAATGTCACACGCAGCATAATGTGTACTCCCATTTAGATATGTACACAAGTGATGTATCAAGATTCAAATACCGAGTCAATCAACCAAGAATGTAGGGAACTAACAGACATATAAACACTTATAGAGTATATGGATCAATAATATCAACTAACATACATAAGCCAGGCCGCTGTACTTTTTTTGGATACAACAACATCCTTTTTTTGGCCAGCATCTTGGCCCTTTCCGATGCGTGCCACTTATGGTCCATCTATACTACTATTGCTGAATGCACATTCAACCCGATTGGCATATTTGTAGGTCTGGCACAACAATCCAAATGAAATGTCTCCGAGTCTTATCAATTAATAAAGACTTGTGCTCAAATAAAATTACAAACAAAAAAACAAAAAACAATTATTACATGATCTCTAAAACAAATGGTTTGATTGATTACATGAGCATACAACACAAAGGTTATTCAACTATGGAAAGAACATTTCACCTATGATTTTGTAGGGACCCCGACTCATAAGTCGAGATCACCGAATGCACGTGTATAGTGATCCCAGAGATCAATGCTCACTGAACACACAGAAGCTGAATAACAAGAGTCTTACATCCATACATACCGTTTTACACAAGTAGGACCATTATGGTCAAGTCTTGAGTGTATCATTGCAGCGCAAATCTTTAATAACAACTTGGACCCATTCCATCTGCCTTAACCCTACAGGCATTCTGACTGGGAAGCGTCCTAGCTCGCATGTTTGTCACCAAGGTACTCTTCAATATATCATGTTCTTTCATGCCTGGCCAATAAAATAACCAGTGGTAAGCCAATGAGTACTTTGAATGTACTCGCAAGCAACCCATGTTTTGGTTCAAGATACAACAATGCATGACATAGGTAGATTTCTTCGCAGAAAGCTAGTTTTGAGTGCAATGGCATGTTCAACAACTTATAAGACATGCATCAGGAGAATTCAATTAACCATGAGGACAGGTTACAGATATCAACATAAATAGAGTGGGCATCAACCCAACTCAATCATGTCAAGTCCTTTGACTTGACCCAAGTAGTTCTTCCCACACACTGGTTTGTAAATAAGTGGACGTAGCCCAAAAGCGGTTACCCAACTGTCCTTGACCGTGGACACGACTATTCGAATAGTTTTACACTCTGCAGAGGTTGCACTCTTTACCCACAAGATCCGGGGAACTTCCGTGTCATCCACGACCCGCGGTACCTCAAGTACCCGGGGTAAGCACCCGATCACTATCTTTCCCTAGACGACACTAACATGGAGTCCACTCGATTGGTAGTAACCCCCGTGCCCAACATTTCACAACTTAAAATTGTGGAGCCTCGCTCCCATATTCATCACATACCACTGGCACGGGGTACCAACGGTGTGTCCGGTGCCCCATAAAAATGTTCTTGGCCGCCCTACCTAGCACGACCCCGTCCCGAGAGAGAGCACCAACTCTCCCCCGTCACTAGTAATGCGGGCTCCAAGCTAGTATCGGCCTAGGTAATCAATAATGCCCTTCCCCATATAAGGGTAGAGTGGTTGCACATGTAAGGTTGGAATAACAGTCGCAACTTAAACCAGTCCATTTTTAAAAGCAACACACACACTTGCCTCGGTACACCACTTCGTCATCAAGCGGTTACCCATCTCATTATCTCCCTCGGGCATAAGTGGCACCCGACGGGGTTTTCGAAAAGTCCTTTGAAAATACTTTGTCTCCATCACCATGCATATTCCCGCCCCATTTGCGTAGCCACTACTATAGCATCCTATCTACTCCCACCGGCATAACCCTCATAAGGAGGTAGGGTCATGCACAATGCAAGTATCGACGAGGAAGTAACGGAGGCAAACCATCAAAGTGGTTCCACATCATCATGATTCCGTTGCAACAACAATATGATGCTATATGTCATGCATAAAAAGGGTTTCATAGACATGGTCAAAGGGCTGCTTGCCTGGTTCATTAGAGTCTTCAAGTCTTCTAGTCCATATCCGAGTATTTCGTCTACTTCATCAACTAACGTCGGAAACAATCGCAATAAGCAACACAACAAGGCAAAAATAAAAGTGCTCTAAAAATGTGAGTTGGACTTTTCTAGGATACCTCTGGTCATATGAGGAATGACCAAAGTGATTTCAATGGAATTGGATAAGTGAATATTTTGGAACATTTCAATATGAGGGATATAAGGGATTTGAATGGATCTACAAGTTGTCTACAGAATGCCTTTTTATAAAAATGAGTAAAAGTACCCATTAAATCAGGCATGATTTTAGAAACATTTAGAAATTGGTTTCACTGGATTTGGAGTTCAAATGAATAATCTATTGATTTTTGAAGTGGACTTATGTGGATAAATGACCTATGTAATGTATCCAGTGAACAACGAGCACAGTAAAAATGTTCAATATGGTGCATTAAATAGATCTAGATGTATGGAGTCTCTGGAAATTTGAATAATAAAATTTGGACTTGAAATGAGGTCTCTAGAATAGTTTGAATCTTGCTGAAAAAGAAAAAGTAAATGGAAATACCTAATAGGCCAAATTCCAGCGGCGGCAGCGCGCACTGGGCGGGATTTAACGGCGGGGCGCAACTGGGCCGGCCCAGTGGCTCGGCCACGCGGGCGACAGGGCGACGCCGGAAGCGTCTTCCCGGAAGTGCGCCTTCGCCTGGGGGAGGCGGATTTCCCCTATCTGTCTCCACTTAAACGGGGTGGGGCCCCTCCCGTCAGTGGCTCGGCCATGCTGGCCGGCCGACAGGCGAGGCCCGCTGGCAGGTTCGTCCTCCACCTCCCGCGCGGGCGCGTTGTGAGACAGAGAAGGCGTTCGACGCCGGTCGCCGATGCTACAGGGCGTCTCCGGCGATGCTCTGCCCACCAGCGTGCTTAGGGGACCCGGCCGCGTCCAACTGTGGGTGTCAAGGTCGCCCAGGGGCACCGGGTCGAGCAGGGTGCTGGCCGCGGTGGACGAGGCCGGCGGTGAGATCCGGGCACGACGAGGCAGGCACGGGGAGGAAAGACATATGTGCGGGCGAGGATCCTTGGGGCTATGGGTGTCCTATGGTATGGTTCAAGGGGAAGGAGAGGGTCGGGACGATGCAAATTTTGGGGATGGACGGCGGCTCGGCTCCAGCCATGGGAAGCGATGGAGCGGCTCCTGAGAGGAGGAGAGGGGTCTGGGAGAGTGTTTGGGGGCGGTGAGTTGAATGGTGACCTCGAAGGGGGTCAGGAGGGACATATACGGCGAGGCCGAGGTGCACCATGAGCGGAGCTCACAGCCGTGGCCCGGGGCATCGCCAGAGGCCAAACGGGCGCTCTGGTGCGTGCCTGGGGTGCTCGTGGGCATGGACCATAGCTCTCTTAGGGGAGACGAGAAGCAGAGCGAGCTCGAGGAGGTCCCGCACGAGTGCGGCGACTGGCGGACACGGGCGACGCTCGGGCACGCGTGTCAGAGGTCGCCGGAGAGAGAAGGAGGAGGGGGCCGACCGTCTTGCGTGTCCCGGACGCCGAGGTGGCCTCGGGGGACACAAGGGGAAGGCCCTAGGTGGTCAAAAGCCTTGGGCAGGACACGACTATAGTGCCCTGATGCACTATAGCGTGCTCCAGAGCACGCATATGCCTAGCATTGGCATCTTTTCGGCGCCCAGGGCGTGGCCACTAGTGTCTAGGGGGTCAGGGGAGGAGTAAACAAAGGGGTGGTGGCCTTGGATGCCCTGGTGACCCAATGGGAGAGAGGTGGGGTTGAGAGAGAGAGGGAAATGGGCTGTCCAGAGAGAGAAAGTGGGGTTTTACCCCTCCAATAATTGAGCTATGGACTTTCCATTGTTACTGGAGGTGGAAGGGGACTAGGAGGGGTTGTGGTAGAACTTTGAGCCCATGGAGATTAGTGGAAGGGGTCAAAATGGTGTTTTTGGAAAAGTGGCAGAAGGTGTTTGATAATGGTTTGGGCCAGCAGCTGATTTCCAACTGCCATGAGACTCCACAGGGTGAAATGACACATATGATTAGGGCCTTCCACCAATTTGGAGCTTATTTGGGCAAAGTTGCCAAAGCAACTTTTGTAAACCCTAGAAATTAGCAGAAATGAACTTGTGTAGATCTAGTTGAGCAAATCACTTCCCCTTGATGAACCACTTGGTGTAGTGGCCTCATTTGTTCATGTGAACATGCTCACAAAAGTAGGGGCAAGGAGAGAAAGTTGGTAGCACAAAGTTGTTCAAATTTGATTCTGGTCAGAGAGGGTTTCGGGGCACTTTGAGCAAGATAACATTCTCTCCAACTTGTGCCATTTGGTCTAGATAAATAATTAGACCATTTGAGCATGTTCACAAGGTTTGAGAACATTTGGACATGTTTGGAAATGTAAAGTTGCTCAAACTTCAAAATGGACAGAAATGGTTTTGAGGAGATTTCATGGGGTTATACTATTCTCCATGACATGATACTTGGCAAGATCATCAAACATGTCATATGTGACATGCTAGAATTTTCTTGGAATTTTTGGGCAATATTTCCTTTGTAAATATTTCAAAAGCTTGAAATATCCAGAAAGGGTTTTTGAGGGATTTGACCAATATTTTGAACATGACCATGTGTTGAAACTCTTATATATGGACAATATATGTCCACTGAGTTTCCCTAAGTTTTTCCCAAATATTTTTATAGCATTAAAATAATTTTAACCTATTAAAGACCATTTCTAGCCTAAAGAACAATCCTTTAAATAAAATAGGAAAATAAATTCTAAAATTATATTTTTGTGGTTTTTGGTAGTCCTATACCTAATAGGAGTCAAACATACTCTTTTAAAGATTTTTCATACCCCAAATCAAGTACTTGCAGTGCAAACCTCAATTCAGGGGTTTTTGGAAAACTAAATTTAGAAAATACTTTTTGGCCAAATTATTTTTGTAAGAAATTATTTTTATGTCCTATACACATGGCATGATCATTGGTTCAAGAGTTTGGAGCAAGGAGATGAAGTATAGGAGTTGGAGGATTTATTTTATTTTTAGAGCACTTGCAAACAGCAGTCAAACATTCAATCAAAGCAAAGACAAAACACCCAAAGTTTTTGTCAAACCACATTTTATCATGATTTATTAGCTTAAGTGTTGTGGCCTGAAAATCAGGATGTGACAGACCTACCCCCTTACAAGAATCTCGTCCCCGAGATTCCCAGACTAGGCGCGGAAAGGAGTACGGAAACTTGGATCTGGGGTAGTCTTCACATCCTCATAATGCTTCTGCTTCTGAGTGGTGCACCTTTGAACCTTGAAGTACCTAATGGTGTGTCTTTATGTATGATATTCTGCTTGATCCAGGTTGCTAAGGGGGTTTTCGCGTAGGTTAGGTTGGGCTAGGGATCGATGGATCGGTGGTCGATGCCCTCGTAGAGATCGGGCTAGTTAGGAAGTTGAAAACACTTCTGGGGGTGTGTCGCGTGGAAAACGCTGTGCATAGTGGGTAACTCAGGTGGCAACTCCAGCTGGTAAATGTCTTCTCTTCGTCTCGTAGTGATCTCAGAGGGGGTTGTTAAATCTTGGAGTGATCTCGAAGGGGGCCGTTGAATCTTGGTGTGAGCTTCACTTTGACATGAAAATGTTGGGTTCCTTTGAGAGAAGTGGCTTGTAGATACACCTTGTCTTGAATGTGGAGGTTTACTTCTTGACGATGGTGGTTGGTGTAGTTCTTCCTTCTTGACATGGCGGTCTTCAAATGTCGTCTAACCAGCTGAACGACTCTTCTTTCGTTTCCGGGTAGACAAGTATGTCACTAAAGATGACAACCAACTTGTCCAAGTAATTCATGAAGACTTGTTCATGAGGTACATAAAGTAGGATGGGGGTATTGGTGGTGGTCACGGTTGAGTATGGTCCAAGGTGTTCTCGGTCTAGAGTCAAGACCCACGGTCATGATCCGACCACGTTGTAGCTTGGTAGGGCTTAAGGGTTTCAAGGATTCTAGGGTGCGAGTGAACGTTTATCATCTTATCCTTGAGCACAGTTTCTCAGAGGCCAATTGTTCTATCTAGTCCTTTAAACAAATAACCTTATACCACCGAAAGCATCAACTCTTGTAGGTCAGCTCCAATCATCACTCATGCTATTATTATACTCATGGTTCCCGAGAAGAGGTCTAACAAGATCATACATGTGAACTATCCCCAATCTCATATCTATGCAAAAATCCATGGGTAGAACGTACAAGCTGCTAAGCTTGAATTAAACACCACGATCCAAGTGCTCAGCCTATTCTTCCAAGGTCCAAGATAGTGCATCTCTATCCTAAGGAAACATGTCGCATGCCACTCCAAGATCTTGTTTCCTCCCTATGGATTAACTCCAAAAAGCCCATTCACTTCTATCAACCACTACACAATCCATTAATTCTACAAATCCAATGGCTATGCTGGTGTTCCACATGATCTCCTAAAGTCCCTATAATCCCCAAATACTTGAAAGGGCTATCTCTACTATAGTAAGTCCACCAATTTCAATTATCATGATCAAGTAAACTCCAAGATCAGCTCATACAGATCCCTAGATAAACTCCGATAATTAATCCAATCTCCTAGTTTATCGCCCACCGAGAAACATGGTATCACGATCAAGATTATCAGTCTGAATCGAATTTACTCTGAACCATATAGACTTACTCAGCATCTATACTCAACTAGAATCACCTACTTAAATCCAAATCTCATTTCCAACAAGAATTTCTATATGTCTCCCCCAAGTCATTATCATAACAACTATCTCCTATCAATATCATCTGATCAAGTCAAATCCTTGCACCTCCAAGAATTTCAGCTTGCAAACACAATTATCCTACCAAATCCAATTTACTCAGGGGTAATGAGAGTCATGCTACTCTATTAATTGACCCCACCAAGTTCATCTACCAACATGAAAGCCTTATAATCCTCCGAAGAGTCTCAAATAATTCCTCAAGGTCACTGATATAAACTCATCAAGTCATTTGTCCTCCATTCCTATATCCTCAAACTGGTCTTCCCTATGGCATTGTTAGTTCTGGTGCTATATTAGGATGATAATATGCTCATTCACTATGTCCACTAGTTCCATAATGAACCCAGTGATGTGCAAGGTTTACAGAGGCTTAACTGGTTCTCTTGCAATTCTATGGGTTAAGCACATGGTTAAGGACTCGAGCTGGGGTATCTTGTGAAGTCTCGAAGGGTCTAGGAATGGGTTTCTAGTCTGGGGGGTTAAACATAACTCTACGGGGTTATACTTGGTCGAGGAGGCTGTAGAAAAGTTCTTCGGTGCTAGTTGGTTGTCGAAGTAGAATCCTTGGTGTACCTTATCTTGCCGGTCTTCAGTTGAGGAGAGAGATGAGAGGGAAAATAGCATAGAGGAGGGGAATGCCAAAAGGGGGGTTCTAAGTGCAAACAAACAAGTGCCGGAAGGGCCAAACACAACCAACAACATAAGGCAGGTGATCTAGTCGTGTACTTGTTGCCTAGGGCAAGAGTGCGACTTATATCGAAACACAAACAAATAAAAACAAGCAACACACAATCATGGTTCTATTCGAACCATCATACGGACTCGACTGCGCATAGGTGGTACACGACTCATCCTACCCTAGGGGTTCTCGGATTCAGTAGTCGTGCTTTGCTCCGTGCCTCATGCAGTCTTCTGGGTTTTCCTCAGGTGTTGCTACATCTCTTGTAGTTGTTTGATGAAACAATCCGGGTTGAGCCTGAAGATTCTTCAACAACTTCTCACCTGTGAAGTGATGGGGTGAAGGTGGCTCCTCGTAGCAGGCATTGAATTGGTCTTTTGTTGTCTTCTTAATCATGACGATCCCTTTTTGTCTTCTAAGGCGTCGATGGTACCAAGTAGGTAATCCTTTATGAAATGACATTATCAAGGCATAGTAGAGGTACAACATGTCGGTTACGTTGATGACAACATCGACACCAAGAGCGGGGGATGAGGAGAACCGTTTTCCTGGTCACTGTAGTGAGGCGGACCAAATGGCGAGGTTCTCATCCACCGGTGGTTGCCGATATAACAACGGTAGTGACAAGATTACTCTATTAGCGATGTATATCATGATCTTGCATGCCCTATGCCCTGATCATTGTAGGCCAAGGTTGCATCATCTTGGGGCAGTGTCGAGGGTGTCACCATCTTCTGAGTCTTGATGTCCTCATTCCTCGAGGATGTATCTTATGTTGGTGTCGTCTTGTCGTGGTGTTGCCAAGCTTGTGTTCAGAGGATGTGGGTGAATGTCTAGCAAGGCATATTCCTCCTAGATCATCCACGAGCATTACAAGGAATCTAGTGGTGATGGGCATAAGGGTTCTAGCGACCATAAGTTTTGAAGGGGAAGAGATCAATAAAGAAAGTATACCTTAGTTTTCAAAAAAACTGAGAAGGGAATAGAAGTATAGATAGTTTTGAAAACTGGTAATAGTTTTGGAAATAGTTTTATCCCTAACTAACGACCATGCTAACTAAGGCTTCCTACAGTCAGGATGGCTTTGATACCAGCTCTGTAGGGACCCCGACTCATAAGTTGAGATCACCGAATGCACGTGTACGGTGATCCCAGATATCAATGCTCACTGAACACACAGAAGCTGAATAACAAGAGTCTTACATCCATACATACCATTTTAGACAAGTAGGACCATTATGGTCAAGTCTTGAGTGTATCATCGCAGCGGAAATCTTCAATAACAACTTGGACCCATGCCATCTGCCTTAACCCTACAGGCATTCTGACTGGGAAGCGTCCTAGCTCACATGTTCGTCACCAAGGTACTCTTCAATATATCATGTTCTTTCATGCCTGGCCAATAAAATAACCAGTCGCAAGCCAATGAGTACTTTGAATGTACTCGCAAGCAACCCATGTTTTGGTTCAAGATACAACAATGCATGACATAGGCAGATTTTTTTGTAGAAAGCTAGTTTTGAGTGCAATGACATGTTCAACAACTTATAAGACATGCATCAGGAGAATTCAACTAACCATGAGGACAAGTTACATATATCAACATAAATAGAATGGGCATGAACCCAACTCAATCAGGTCAAGTCCTTTGACTTGACCCAAGTAGTTCTTCCCACACACTGGTTTGTAAACAAGTGGACGTAGCCCAAGAGCGGTTACCCAATGGTCCTTGACCGTGGACACGGCTATTCGAATAGTTTTACACTCTGCAAAGGTTGCACACTTTACCCACAAGATCTGAGGAACTTCTGTGTCATCCACGACCCGCGGTACCTCAAGTACCCGGGGTAAGCACCCGATCACTATCTTTCCCTAGATGACACTAACATGGAGTCCACTCGATTGGTAGTAACCCCTATGCCCAACATTTCACAACTTAAAATTGTGGAGCCTCGCTCCCATATTCATCACATACCACTGGCACGGGGTACCAACGGTGTGTCTGGTGCCCCATAAAAATGTTCTTGGCTGCCCTACCTGGCACGACCCCGTCCCGAGAGAGAGCACCAACTCTCCCCCGTCACTAGTAATGTGGGCTCCAAGCTAGTATCGGCCTAGGTAATCAATAATGCCCTTTGCCATATAAGGGTAGAGTGGTTGCGCATGTAAGGTTGGAATAACGGTCGCAACTTAAACCAATCCGTTTTTAAAAGCAACACACACACTTGCCTCGGTACACCACTTCGTCATCAAGCGGTTACCCATCTCATTATCTCCCTCGGGCATAAGTGGCACCCGACGGGGTTTTTGAAAAGTCCTTTGAAAATACTTTGTCTCCATCACCATGCATATTCCCGTCCCGTTTGCGTAGCCACTACTATAGCATCCTATCTACTACCACCGGCATAACCCTCATAAGGAGGTAGGGTCATGCACAATGCAAGTATCAATGAGGAAGTAACGGAGGTAAACCATCAAAGTGGTTCCACCTCATCATGATTCTGTTGCAACAACAATATGATGCTATATGTCATGCATAAAAAGGGTTTCATAGACATGGTCAAAGGGCTGCTTGCCAGGTTCATCAGAGTCTTCAAGTCCTCTAGTCCATCTCCGAGTATTCCGTCTACTTCGTCAACTAACGTCGGAAACAATCGCAATAAGCAACACAACAAGGAAAAAATAAAAGTGCTCTAAAAATGTGAGTTGGACTTTTCTAGGATACCTCTGGTCATATGAGGAATGACCAAAGTGATTTCAATGGAATTGGATAAGTGAATATTTTGGAACATTTCAATATGAGGGATATAAGGGATTTGAATGGATCTGCAAGTTGTCTACAGAATCCCTTTTTTATAAAAATGAGTAAAAGTACCCATTAAACCAGGCATGATTTTAGAAACATTTAGAAATTGGTTTCACTGGATTTGGAGTTCAAATGAATAATCTATGGATTTTTGAAGTGGACTTATGTGGATAAATGACCTATGTAATGTATCCAGTGAACAACTAGCACAATAAAAATGTTCAATATGGCGCATTAAATAGATCTAGATGTATGGAGTCTCTGGAAATTTGAATAATAAAATTTGGACTTGAAATGACGTATATGGAAAAATTTGAATCTTGCTGAAAAAGAGAAAGTAAATGGAAATACCTAATAGGCCAAATTCCAGCTGCGGCAGCGCGCACTGGGCGGGATTTAACGGCGGGGCGCAACTGGGCCGGCCCAGTGGCTCGGCCACATGGGCGACAGGGCGACGCCGGAAGAGTCTTCCCGGAAGTACGCCTTCGCCTGGGGGAGGCGGATTTCCCCTATCCGTCTCCACTTAAACGGGGTGGGGCCCCTCCCGTCAGTGGCTCGGCCACGCTGGCCGGCCGACAGGTGGGGCCCGCTGGCAGGTTCGTCCTCCACCTCCCGCGTGGGCGTGTTGTGAGACAAAGCAGGCGTTCAACGCCGGTCGCCGGCGCTACAGGGCGTCTCCGGCAATGCTCTGCCCACCGGCGTGCTCAGGGGACCCGGCCGCATCCAACTGTGGGTGTCAAGGTCGCCTAAGGGCACCGGGTCGAGCAGGGTGCTGGCAACGGCGGACGAGGCCGGCGGTGAGATCCGAGCACGACGAGTCAGGCACGGGGAGGAAGGACATATGTGCAGGTGAGGATCCTTGGGGCTATGGGTGTCCTATGGTATGGTTCAAGGGGAAGGAGAGGGTCGGGACGATGCGAATTTTGGGGATGGACGGCGGCTCGGCTCCGGCCATGGGAAGCGATGGAGCGGCTCCAGAGAGGAGGAGAGGGGTCTGGGAGAGTGTTTGGGGCGGTGAGTTCAATGGTGACCTCGAAGGGGGTCGGGAGGGACATATACGGCGAGGCCGAGGTGCACCATGAGCGGAGCTCACAGCCGTGGCCCGGGGCATCGCCAGAAGCCAAACGGGCGCTCTGGTGCGTGCCTGGGGTGCTCGTGGGCATGGTCCATGGCTCTCTTAGGGGAGAGGAAAAGCAGAGCAAGCTCTAGGAGGTCCCGCACAAGTGCGGCTACTGGCGGACGTGGGCGACGCTCGGGCACGCGTGTCAGAGGTCGCCGGAGAGAGAAGGAGGAGGGGGCCGACCATCTTGTGTGTCCCGGACGCCGAGGTGGCCTCGGGGGACAAAAGGGGAAGGCCCTAGGTGGTCAAAAGCCTTGGGAAGGACGCGGCTATAGTGCCCTGATGCACTGTAGCACGCTCCAGAGCACGCATATGCCTGGCATTGGCATCTTTTCGGCGCCCAGGGCGTGGCCACTAGTGTCTAGGGGGTCAGGGGAGGAGTAAACAAAGGGGTGGTGGCCTTGGATGCCCTGGTGACCCAATGGGAGAGAGGTGGGGTTGAGAGAGAGAGGGAAATGGGTTGTCCAGAGAGAGAAAGTGGGGTTTTACCCCTCCAATAATTGAGCTGTGGATTTTCCATTGTTACTGGTGGTGGAAGGGGACTAGGAGGGGCTGTGGTAAAACTTTGAGCCCATGGAGATTAGTGGAAGGGGTCAAAATGGTGTTTTTGGAAAGTGGCAGAAGGTGTTTGATAATGGTTTGGGCTAGCAGATGATTTCCAACTGCCATGAGACTCTACAGGGTGAAATGACACATATGATTAGGGCCTTCCACCAATTTGGAGCTTATTTGGGCAAAGTTGCCAAAGCAACTTTTGTAAACCCTAGAAATTAGCAGAAATGAACTTGTGTAGATCTAGTTGAGCAAATCACTTCCCCTTGATGAACCACTTGGTGTAGTGGCCTCATTTGTTCATGTGAACATGCTCACAAAAGTAGGGGTCAAGGAGAGAAAGTTGGTAGCACAAAGTTGTTCAAATTTGATTCTGGTCAGAGAGGGTTTTGGGGCACTTTGAGCAAGATAACATTCTCTCCAACTTGTGCCATTTGGTCTAGATGAATAATTAGACCATTTGAGCATGTTCACAAGGTTTGAGAACATCTGGACATGTTTGGAAATGTAAAGTTGCTCAAACTTCAAAATGGACAGAAATGGTTTTGAGGAGATTTCATGGGGTTATACTATTCTCCATGACATGATACTTGGCAAGATCATCAAACATGTCATATGTGACATGCTAGAAGTTTCTTGGAATTTTTGGGCAATATTTCCTTTGTAAATATTTCAAAAGCTTGAAATATCCAGAGAGGGTTTTTGAGGGATTTGACCAATATTTTGAACATGACCATGTGTTGAAACTCTTATATATGGACAATATATGTCCACTGAGTATCCCTAAGTTTTTCCCAAATATTTTTATAGCATTAAAATAATTTTAACCTATTAATGACCATTTCTGGCCTAAAGAACAATCCTTTAAATAAAATAGGAAAATAACTTCTAAAATTATATTTTTGTGGTTTTTGGTAGTCCTATACCTAATAGGAGTCAAACATACTCTTTTAAAGATTTTTCGTACCCCAAATCAAGTACTTGCGGTGCAAACCTCAATTCAGGGGTTTTTGGAAAACTAAATTTAGAAAATACTTTTTGGCCAAATTATTTTTGTAAGAAATTATTTTTATGTCCTATACACATGGCATGATCATTGGTTCAAGATTTTGGAGCAAGGAGATGAAGTATAGGAGTTGGAGGGTTTATTTGATTTTTAGAGCACTTGCAAACAGCAGTCAAACATTCAATCAAAGCAAAGGCAAAACACCCATAAGTTTCTGTCAAACCACATTTTATCATGATTTATTAGCTTAAGTGTTGTGGCCTGAAAATTAGGGTGTGACAGATTTACCCCCTTACAAGAATCTCGTCCCGGAGATTCCCAGACTAGGCGCGGAAAGGAGTACGGAAGCAGAATCTCTTTCTACCACTAGTTTAGCCTCTAGAGCATCTCTAAGTGCAGAAGCAGAATCTCTTGCTACCACTAGTTTAGCCTCTAGAGCATCAGCAGTTGGAAATTCATAATGCACAATTGGGCCAGTACCACTATTGTGGGATGATGCAACGTCCATGGGGACCTTGCTCTTTGATCTTTGGCTAACCTGTTTTGCCACTAAAGTTCCGATTGGATTCAGAAAAGTTGAAGTTAGCAAAACATCTCAACTGGGAGTTATAACAGTAGACCAGTTAAACAAACAAGGAATTAAATAGTTTCAGTTGGATGCTGAAAAGTAGTTATTAACATCATTGTAACCCGCTGTTGCAGCAGCAAAGGAGTTAAACAAACAAGTAGATATTTAAGTTAATGCAAACAGGTAATTCTTAACAGTAAGTATCAAACACATAGATAGGCGCAGTCTACAATATGATTAACAGGCTGTGCCATTATGTAATTAGTAGCAAACTAAATTAAGCCAAGCAACGTAATTGAACAATTTTGCAATAAGTGGCTAACTAAAATTCCGAGAAGCAGGTAACTGAACTTATGCTAGTTCTTTGTACAGGCACACTGCAACTTCTTTTTCGCTTACAAGGTTGTATGAAGGAGTCCATGGCATCAATTGCTTGGATACGCAATCCCAATACTTCTTTCTTCCCACACTACATGGGTAAGTCGAATGGTTAATCTGGTAAGATGGTGCGTCCTTGATATGTTATATGAGGACGTGTAGTCAGACTAGTTGTAGCCAAACAAATCACACTGGCTTTTACTGTATATTTCATGCGATTACTTTTGGCATATCGAGATCTAAGCAATCTACAATAGGATGAAAAGACTGGCATCCTTCACATTATTGGCGAACTCAGTTCATAGAAACAAGCAATTCAATCATTCTGTGGGTAAATCAAAAGCGCCACTGGAATATTTTTCACTATCCAATCATACATGCAAAAAGCGGCGACGCCACCATAGGGGCTGGTATGGGCGGCCGCCTGAGGTGGCTGGAAAGTGTGCACCTAGTTTGAGTCGTCCAGGTTCGCCCATGCTAATTTTGTTCGTCCCAATGCCCGAGCAGGCAATGTAAAAAATGAAGAAAAATGTTTCAATTTGGATGGGCCAATAACATAAGTGCAAGGCAAGCCCTATAGCAGGCTCGCGGCCCAAACGAGCGCCTCCCATATCGATCGACAGCAGGAAAAATCCCAATTCATTCGCTCCAGCCTCCAGTCTGGTTCGCTCCTAACCTAGCCGCCGCTGGACAGACCGACACAACACTTCCTCGCGCCCTCGTTGGAGGGAGGTCGCCGGGCTTCAAGCAAACAGAAGGACAAGAAGATGAAGATCCAACCCTGGGTCTAGCCTGCGTGGGAGGCAGCGGCGGCAGCACGGGCATGGCATCGAGCTTGCGCAAACGGACAGTCGTAGCTTGCAAGAGTAGCATGCGCAACGAGCAGGTACATCACTTCCCTGATTATATCTAATTCAACTCTTCAATTTCTGGCCAATAGTTAAACCTGACGGTGTTGTAAAACTGCTTGTATGTAGGGAATCTATGAGAAAATGAAACCAATTTCTACTTATTTTATAACTCCCCCAATCAATACTGAACTGACTGAATCTGATGTATCTAATCAAGTTTCCGGTGCAAACATACAAGCTCATGTTGTTCTTGAGCCTGAAGTGTCTAATGAACAGACTGCTAATGAAGGATTTGATGCAAACATTTTACATGCTCCTGATGATGAACATATAGTGTCTAATGAGGGATCTAATGCAAGCATTTTGCAAGCTCATGGAAGGATTTAGTGTCTAATTATGATCTACTATGTTGAGAGAGACAGAGATTTGTAGGCATTGATGACAAGCAAATTGTAGTGCATTTTCATAGCTTGAGGAAACGTCGAGGTCATCTACCAGAAAGTCCCCGTATCATGACAACATAGCATAAATACTTTTCTAATCTGTTGTTTGAAACTATTGGCATACTTGTGCAGGATAGATATATTGATATGCAGTTTGCGCACTGGTTATACGTGCAATTACACTTCGATATTTTCAGCTAGAGAACGAATAATTCAAGCAGGTACAGACCATGTTTGTAGTCCTTGTACACCATGTTGCATTTTGTGTTTTTTGGTGCTTGCATCATTTAGTGTTTATAATCTGAACTACTTTGGATCATTAGCTGGTTTTCAAAGTGCATGTAGCTTCACATTTCTCAAGTTATGTTGATTTCCGGAGTGCAAGTGCCTTCGTATTTTTTAAGTTAAATGTTCGCCCCTGGTAACTTGAATTCATGGATCAGCCACTGCACACAAATCATACACGAATGCCAGTATGAATTGAACGAAATGCATGGACTTACGCTAGCTCGTTGTATAGGCTCACTGCAGCTCTGCTTGCGCTTGGGATGTTCCATGTACAAGTCCATGTTACCACTTTCTTGGATGTGCAGGCCTTGTGCTCCTTGCATCCCCCTCTGCATTTTTGACACGACGGATGGTTGATCAAATAAGAGGAATCGACCTTGATGTTGTACCGGAGGACAGATACTTACAAGGTTATACGGGTGTGCAGGATGTGTACCAGATCCCGTAGCGCCATCATGCTTCGCTAAAATATGGATTTGCTTGTTTCAGATGATATCTCCAGAAGAAATAAGAGTTAAGGTTAGAGTTGCATAGGCGTGTAAGCTAAGAGAGCAGTGAAAGGATATCCAAACATCGTCGGAATAGTGCACAAGGGAGTGATGTGTGGATACCTAGTTTAGGCCGATGTTTGGGCATGCTCGCCTGGCTAGAGTGTGGGTCACTTCAGAGCCGTTGAGGGGGATGCGCTGGCGTTGGCTGGCTGTGCACGGATGCAGATCTTGAGTGGCAGCGGAGCGCTACGATGTGGTGGACGAGACCATTGGTGAAGCCCCAACGGCCTCGGGGTGCGGAGGTGCGACGATGTGCTCGGTGAAGTAGCCCCGGTGAGCTAGGAGACGGCATCGGTGAAGCGGACCTGATGCGGTGGAACTTGGTGTCTGTGAGGCACGTCAGTTGCGGCAGCCGAGTTGTCGGTGGACCACCCGGTGCGGTGGACAAGGGCGTAGATGAGGTAGCTCTGATGCGGTGGTGAAGCATGACTGTTGTCTTCGTCGTCGTCGTCCGGCATAGAGGTGGGGAACAGTGGGGAAAGAGACGAGACAAGGGCGATTCGAGGGTTCGCGGCAATTAGGGATTTGAGAAATCTGGGCGCGGAAGGGGATGGTGGAGAAGAGAGATTTTGCAGGGCTGGAATTGGGCCGCCCGATATTTCACTGTGAAACATGGAAGCGCGAACTTATATTGTCGTCGTCCTTTTGGGGGGGGGGGAGGGGGTGGGTGGCTAGGTGCTACACGTCCGTCCGACACACACGACCACCCCGACAGGACAATGCTTCGGTGCCTTAAGGCACCTACCTTTGTGTCCATGACATATGGGCCCAACAGGTGGTTGGCCCACATGTCAGTGACCCAAAGGCAATTGCCTTTAAGGTACCAAAGCAGCGTCCACCCCGACACGACCCTGGTTTGCCTGGTGCGCCTACATTTGAGAATGCAAACGAATCTTCTTTCATTTACAAACGAATCTGTATGTATTACCATGCCCGTGTTTTCCTTGCAATAATTAGTCATTCGAAATGAGATACTCCATCCGTTCACTTTGGTAAGTCATTTCAGACAACTTAAAATGAACTGTTTTGCACATTGTCTAAAATGTCTTCAAGGTCTTATAAAAGTGAACATAGGGAGTACTATAAATTAATTAATGAGGAGTTATTTGAAAAAAATTGAAACGGTACCCACGCTAACGTGGATTAGAGTGTGTGTCACATAATTAGTTATTTGAATTAGAGTCTGTGTCACGTAGTTAGTTATTTGAATTAGAGTGTGTGTCACGTAGCGATCTCCAATTCTAACATGGATTTCGCATTTCACTGTATCCACGCTACTTTTTTAAGACAAATTCATATGTATATGATGAACACCATGGTAGTGAGAAAACTTTTGGATGGATTCAAACATATGACCTACAAAATAGCACAACAAACTGAGTCAATGTCAACTTTTCGAAACTTAGTATGGCCCACAACTACTCCAATCACCGTAGCGGGTAATTAAGCTATGGGGAGCACCTAATATGAGCACCAGGGAGCCGTTGGATTGAAGATGCAGCGGCACACATGAGGCCTGAATGTTTTATTTTCAAAAAACCTTTGGAGAGTTTGGAAATTGTGCATAATTACAAAGACTACTCCCAAGCCATTGGATCTCACTTCCAACGGTGTAAAAACTCGTATCACCATAGTATCTAAGTTGTGGGGTGGATGTGATATTCTATGCCGTTGTCATTTTTTTCGTAAACTTGCAAAAAACGTGTAACTCGTGCCGTTACTTGTCTAACCGTGCAAAGTGTTTGTTCAAAAAAAACCATCCTACACTGAAATATCGGAACAACACACGGGGGTACCACTTGTCATTAATCAAATTTGGACCTAAAACTAACAAATCTGAAAGACGAGATTCGAACTGGCAACCTGGACTACAAAGCGTAAGTCGATAGCCTGAAAAAATGAACGGTTGTTGGCTTCGTCCCATAACTTGATTTTATACAGTACTTGCATTGAGTAGAGTAGAGGGAGTGCCTCGTCAACACGTGCATGACCGTTATCTCACTTACTGGTGGGTCCCAGGTCTGCGATCTCAATCTCTCTTCTCTCCATCGTCTAACCTTTGCACAGGCACACACGAAGAGCGGCGCTAGCTTGCTGTGGTGTTATTACAACTAAAAAAAACTTGGAAAATAGAAGAATCGCCTAGAACAAGAGATGTTGTGGCTGGTCGAGACGGGGCTAACCACATATATCCTCTGTGCCACGTTTGCATGATGAAGCTGTGTGGCTAGTGGGGTGTTTTCAACCGACTGGCTGGGTCCCGAGGTCGAACCATAGGTACTACGTGTGATACATTATATTTTTACACGCACATTTTTCCTCCGTGCCGAGACGTGGCACAACCTACCGCCCGGTTTCGGGGTCCTCCCGGGTGGTGCATGCATATATTCTTCCTGACGTAGGACGCCCTACCGCGCGTTTTCTGGGTCCTCCTTGGTCGTAGCACCGAAGAAATAAATGAGTCGTCAAATCACGAAAGACCACCTTTCCCGCCAAGTACATCAGTGAAGCACGGTGGCTAGCTAGTTGGGCTAGTTCGACCGATTAGCTAGGCCACCGCCACATTTGTTTTTTCACCCCTTTTTTTATCTACTTGCCGGTAGGTAAATTTAAATATCCACCGCGGCGTTGCTCTGGTGTTTGGGTGCGGCAGGATTTTTAATTTTTTGATTGACAGGAGCAGGCGCGGCAGGATTTTTAATTTTTTGATTGACGGGAGCAGGCGCGGCGGCAATTAGTCACGATGACTCCGCCTGTACCCACTGCTCCCTGATGTGAGAAGTCGTCGAATGGTGTTTTACCGTGGTGAAAACCAAAAGATTCCCCGCTCCCTCCGCCTTCCCGTAGATTGCATTGCCTTTCAGCCGTTTCGCCCCCTTTGCTTCCTCTCCCCATTGCTTCTACCTGGTGCCATGGCGGCGCAGCAGATCACGGAGTCCGAGGTGAGGCTCCTGACACAGGAGCTCCATGCCAAGGATGCGGAGCTCAGGGCCAAGGACGTGGAGCTCCGTGAGCTCAAGGAGGAGAGGAGTGCCATGCTCCTCCGTTATGTGTGGGAGTTCACGGAGCTTCAAAAGCGGTAGGCGTCCACCACAAAGATGCTCGAGGCGTCGGTGGCGTTGCTGCAGAAAGCGGGAGAGACGATAGGCCGTCAGGGGAGCCAGCTGGAGTGTGAGCGGGCCGATCGTGACGAGGTCCAGGATCGCCTCAGCCACTTGGTGAACCAAGTTGCCACGCATGTGTTGTGGCCGCGCGATGCCTACCGTCGTGCCAGCGCGACGATGCCGGCCGTCCGGCTAAAGCCGTTCGACCACCCGGTCGACTTCAATGAGCTGCGGCTTCCTGACCTGGTCTCCTTCTTCAACTATATCTCCGAGGAGCTGAGCCGTCTCCACGCGATGATGGGGGCTGAGCTGGACAAGGAGGGGTTGCGGGCTGCCGTCGCCGTTGCCGGGCAAATCCTTTCAGGGCTCCGTCACAGGAATCCGTTCGTGCCATTGGACGCCTTCTTTGATGAGCTGGCCCCCGTCGACCGGGAGTGGGCTCTGCGGGCGGTTGCACCCTGCATCACCAACGTCGTGCGCCTCAAGAAGCAGAGGGACTTCAGTGGTGTTTAGGCACCGTCTGCATGGGCATGTCCATGTCTCGGCGCAACATGACTGTTAGATCAAACTCAGACGGTGCAGATCAGTCACTGTAGCACAAAGCGTGTGGGTGTGTTTGGTTGCATTCTCATCTCAATATAGTTGTTTCCTCTTCGTATATTTTTGTCAACCTACTAGTGTGGACTCATGCACCCTTCATGCACTCTGCCAAACACCCAAAAGTGGGTCGAGAAGGGAACTTTTGCTCCCATCCCGTGCACCCTTCATACACCCTGCCTAACACTATTCGTGCTTCATATGGTTCGTGTTTCGTGGAGTACTGTAGCACCGTACTCTCCGTGCGCTGTGAACCTAGTTCTGTTAACATTGATCTCACCGTCCATTCTCGACCGGACAGTTGAAAAAGTGGTACTATGTTACATATAGGAGTAGTTGACATGCACACAACATCATTTGTTATCGTCATATCTTAGTACACTAGCAACAAGATTGTGTAGTACTGACGTATGAACCACTGCACATGCCTAGTAGTAGGAGCACTGTGTATGTTCAAGTGGCTGCCGTGTTTCACACTCCTCTGTCGTAAGAGTTGAAACGCTTGTTGTAATCATTTTTTTCTTCTGAAAAATAGTGGACATGCTCTACCGTGCAGATCCTCCTCCAGCCATGCACTAAATTACTCACTTCCGCCGACGTGTGGGACAGCCAGCATCGGGGTCCACCAGCCATGCACTAAATTACTCCGTAGTAGAGTGACGGTAGACTACCCCGATCGAAGCGCCGCAGTAATGCCCAATGAGCCGTCAAATCACAAAACCCCCTCCTTTCCAGCAGTAAGTTGGACGGACGAAGCAACCATCATTTCACTCTTCTCTCTCAGCTTCCTCTCTACCCAACCCTCGCTTCTGCCTCATCTTGTTCCTAATTTCTTCAAGAAAACCCCAACCTACTTCTGCCATTGTTCTTCTCTCCCAAAGAAGGAAAGGTGAGCGCATCAATGGTGTTGACTCTGGCCAAGGCCCGGTCTTGCAACCCCGAGGCTGATCCTATAACTCCCTCTCTTTTCTTTTTTTGGGTTTGTGATTATGGTTTCTTTTATTTTATTTCTATTTGACAGATTCTTGATGGACGCTGGAGCACCGTCCGAAGTGATGTCTATGGCTCCGGACAAAACCGTCGAGGCTCATGGTACGAAGAAGCGCAAGCACCCCGCCGAGACTACCGCAGACAAGCTCAAAGCCATCGCCCTATCCAAGCCTGGCTCTCCGGGATCGCTCATTAAGCAAGTCCGGGTAATATCTCTTCTTGACGATCTTTTTCTCGATCTTGATCGTGTTTTTTCATCTAACACGCAGTACTAGTACTAGTAGTACAACTTTCTGGGTGATCTTGCATGTGATTTTTGTGTGCCAAATGACGGTTCTAAATTCCTCTTTTGACCAAAAAATGTGAGAGGTTGACACTGATTTCTTATAGATTACTTTCAACTACTCCCTCTGTCCCAAATTTTTTGTCTTAGATTTGTCTAGATAGGGATGTATCTGATACTAAAATCTGACTTGATACATCCGTATCTAGACAAATCTAAGACAAGAATTTTGGGACGGAGGGAGTACTTTATGAACATAAATGCTACCTTTTAAGAGGGTATATTTGCCTCAATAACTTGTGTTATGGATATTGCATGTAATCCCTCTGCTCTCATGCCTTTGAAGACATGTTTTAGTGTCTTTGTTCACTCATTTGTGTGCGTATATGTAGTCATATATGGAGTATAATATCGAAAATCATCTTATATTTCTGAACGGAGGTAGTAATAAAATATGGTTTCTGTTTGAATTAGAACCTGGTCTGCAATGGAGATGAGGTTCTCAAAGTCATGCCGTGTGAACTGGAAGACCTGATGATGAGTTCTACTGTTGAACTATCCAGCTGATGTGTCCTTGTCGCCACGTGTCCTGAACTAGTGTTTTCCTGTAGCATTGTTGTCAGGCGTGTTCTCGAGGCTGTACTTGACCACAACAATTTCCTGGCTGTGCCTTCGATTACAAAGGGTGTGGTTCTTGTAAAGCTTCCCAGCAAATCTGATGTGGCATGTCTTCATCATCATGTTTATGAGTGGAAAGACCACTCTGTTAGGTTCTCCAAGGTTGACAAGATGGTGATGGAGCATGTAGACATCTCACACGAAGTCCATGGCCTAGTCAGTTATGCGGGGTTCATCCCGTAGGTCGGTGGCAAAAAATAGTCTGCAGAGTTTAGTTAGTGCAACTTTTCTTGTCTGTAGTACCGCTTTTGGTGTGTGGTCAGTCCTGAGAATGGTCTATGTTAATGTCTGTCCACTCAATTCAGTCTGTATATTTTGAAGTATCCATATCATATTTTTTGTGAGGACGGTCTATTAATTATGGTTACACTCCAATATCTGTATGCATTGCAGGGTTTATCGCACCCACCAGGATTTCCAGCCCCATGGATGTTTGGTCTATACGATTTGTCACGACATTTGGACTGTCCTGCTTGTGGGAGTAGGCGGGGCCCCTACATGCCACACGTAGTTGGACGATCAATCTTCTGTTTAGTACTTCAACATAGTGATTTCCTGGTAAGGATTCACTCGTATCACATCAAGTAAATCTTATTGATTTACTGTCTAAATCTTATTGATTTAATGCCATGTTTTCTTTCTTTTCCTGCAATTTTACGATGCATGTTTTGCCATGTGACATTCATCACAAAATAAACCGTTTGGTTTGCTCTACGATGACTATTTTTGCAGGTTTCACTTCTTATGTCGTGTCAGTAACAAAGGCATTGTCCATCACTTATATTACTAGAAAAAATTGGACCATTCTGTTGTCTGAGTACAAGCTGAATCCCTATGATGAACTGCAGTTTGGTTTAACAAAAACGCCACAATTAGTCCTTCTCGCGTTTAAAAGAAATGAAGAAAAAAACTGGATCACGGTCACGGATCCTAGTCAAGTTAGAAAGCTGATCATAGCAGACCAGACACGATCGCCACTGTCTCGCACAGATCAAGCACCGACAGTTGCTCTAGAACTGACAGCGGCAGCAGCTCAGTCTGATCCAGTTGAGAATTGGGCACCGACCGCGTCAGCGGATCGGTCTGATCTACCGGAGGATCGGGCATCGACGTCGGCACCTGCTCTGACACCGGCACCAGCTCTACAAGGAGCACCATCTCCGACAGCAGCAGCGGCTTTGGCACCTGCACTAACACTTGCACTTGCATCTGCTCTGGCCCGTGCAGTTGCACCGGCAACAGACTGGGCTGCAGTTTGCACTTCATATACCAAAGTCCTTACAAAAACCGACATGTCCACCTTCTTGGTAAGCATTGGCCGCCCAACTGCTTCGTTCTTTTTTCTTTCCATGTTGTTTCACATGATTCACTGTGTTGATCTAACTGTTTGGGTATCTCTTCTTGTTTGCAAACAGAGAATTCCTAGAGCAACGAGGGAGTCGTTCAACAATCCGGGCGACCGCGGCCAAGTTTCTCTTACCATGCGCAGCCTTGGTGTGAATGAACCTACTCAATATATCGTAAGTACAAAGGATGGTCGCATCATGATTGATGCTAAAGGATGGTCAAGGTTCAAATCTAAATCATATCTTGCAGTAGGGGATGATGTCAAAATCGAACTTTCTCAGCAAGGAGAGCTGGTCCAAATCAACTTTGAAATTCTTTAGTAGCAGCACGCAACTACCTAACTAATCTATCCTCCGAGAGATTTTGATGTAATAATCTGGCATGGTGAAACAAGTGTCATGTGTGTATAAGTAGTACGATGGTATTATTTATCACATGGTATATCGTTGATAGAATTGCAACTCTAATTGCTGGTTAGGAACTGTCGTTCGATTTCATTCCAACAGCTGCCGTGCTTTATTCAATTTTGTGTATTCGCCTTGCGACAGCATCTAAAACCAGCGCCGTACCGATCGCTTGCAATATGAAAAGCGCCGAGGTAGAACACATGGGCCCCCAAACATGCAGGGTCGGCCTGCGGCCCAAAGTCCAGAACCTGGTTTCGAGAAGCACTAGCTCAGTGCAGAAGTGGCGTCCTCCTCCTGTTGTGGGTTGGGAAAAGATGAATGTTGATGCTGCGTTATCTCGCAATGGTGAAAGGGGAGCCCTGGCAGTTGTGAGCCGGGATCATACAGGCTTCTTCCTTGGAGCATCGGCACTGGTGTGCGAAAGTGTTACTGATCCAGAGATCCTAGAGGCAATGGCATGTTGCAAGGGGCTATCTCTGGCTCTTGACTTAAACCTGCAACAAGTTCAGATTAGCACCGATTGTTCAGCAACAGTCAAGCATATCGGAGAGGCCTACTTGGGGCCCAAAAAGTTATTATGGACGAGATCAAGATGAAGAAGAATATGTTCCAAACCATGGAGATCATACATGAAAAACGTGAGTGTAATGTTGAAGCGCATGTGCTCGCAAAAGCTACTACTTATTTGCCCTGTGGACGCCATCTTTGGCTCACAGGAACCCCCGAAATTACTTGTATACCTATGACTGTTAATCTTCAATAAAGCAGCTTTTATCCCTCAAAAAATCTGAGCATTATATTCTCAGCTGAACCCCCATAATGCCCGTGCGTTGCAGAGGGAGTATATTTCTCAGCAAGGTGAGCCTGTGATATAAAAGATTTGTATATTTGTTTACAGAGGGAGTATCTCTCTGTCAAAAAATATATTTATGTGTAACTAGTTACTCCTGTCTTTCTACTTCCTTTCGCTGATATGTGGGGCAACCGGCAATGGGGTCCACGTGCCATATGCACAAGTTAGAGTGCACAACTTCACGGTAGACACACCCCGGTCGTAGCGCCGCAGTAATGCCCAATGAGCCGTCAAATCACAACCCCCCTTTACATCTTTAGTAGTAAGCTGGACGGACAAAGCGGCAATATTTCACTGGTCCTGAATCCCCTTCTCCCTCATCTTCTTGTTCAGAGAAAACCCCCTCTCGGCAATTGCATAGGGTTTTCTCATGGAGAACCAGGTATGAATTCTTCATCCATCCCCGATAAACCCAAGTCCCTTGGTCGCAGGTAATCCTAGGATGGCAGCCGCCGCCGTTGATGCATTTTCTTCCTACTGAATCTAGTGTGTTTCATTTGCAGTGCCCAAAGTGCGAGTACCCTACAGGTTTCTGCGCCCTCGGCGAGACGCCACACTTGTTCCTTCTCATCCTAACACAACATTTTGAAACACGCACAGTATGTTCCTAGAATCCTCTTTTCTATCCGGGAGGGTGGGGGTTTTTTGAACATGCTGTGTTCTCATATTATTTTCCCCGCAGTGTATTATTTGCTCTGCCAGAACACATGTACTCAAGATGCTCGGCCTTGCCATAACTAAATACACTAGTTTAATGGTCACAGTGAAGACAAGCCATGGATATAAGTTCCGAGTTGGGTTCATGAACCAAGAAGATCGCTGCTTTCTTTATGGCTGAACTTGAATAAACTTTCTCAAGTGTTACGGACTGAAAGTTGGCGCACGAATGTTGATGGAAATAGCAGAACCTGGTCTCATCTTCACTGCGATCTTCCACCCCGACATCGTTACAGTTGTTCATCCATGTTAGTCTTGTATCTAGTTCTTGCTTGTTGCCTTGATTACTTCTTAATCCACCTATTCTGTCTAACTAATCACAATTTAACTTTAGAAGTAGCAACGAATCTCTCACGAAGATGCTACTTCTAACTAATATTTTCTTATAATTGGTGGCACGTGTAGGTTTTTTCAGAGTTAAGCAGTCTGTTCATTTGTTACTCTGTAATAACTCGGCTGTTACTAATGGCACTGAA
Organism: Triticum aestivum; assembly: GCF_018294505.1. Taxonomy (NCBI): domain Eukaryota; kingdom Viridiplantae; phylum Streptophyta; class Magnoliopsida; order Poales; family Poaceae; genus Triticum; species Triticum aestivum. The sequence continues at coordinate 87,309,984 of NC_057806.1, read as the reverse complement.
GCTGACTGGATCGACATCCACAAGTTTATACACTTTATTGATCGTCTTGAGGTCCTTGTGGGGTGTTTCAATGGTGGAAGGCCACGTGGGATATGTGTGCCACTGCTGCACTCGTTAAACAGGTCCAACTGTGTCTAGAAACTTATGGTACGAGCTGTTTTCTGTTATATATGTTGTTCATAAACTATTGCTTATACACAGTTTTACAGTTGTGATCTTCTTGAAACAGGAACTGTTGAGTTCTATTGTTCCTATACAGATGCCTGACCATGGTTGGGTCAGACTTGCGCTTGGTCACAACATGATGTTTATGTCGACCTACTCAATTCCCCTTGGACGTGAAAAGATACTTATTCATGGGTGGTCTCAAATAATGAAGGCTCGTCCATCTTGGAGAATAGGACAGAAGATTATGTTCATGCTTTTCCATGGCTCTAAAGAGAATATCCTGTTTATTGACCATGTTGCGAGATGAAGCCGCTTTCAGAAGGTTGTGGATGCACGGGGTGGCGCCTGGGCCTTGTCCTGGGGCTTGGCGGCCTCACCCTTGGTTAACTGTAGGCAAAGTAGCACTGTTCGAGGCGTGCTTTGTACGGTTGAACCTGTATAAGTACTCATACTGCTTTCAGCTTTGGTTGTTAAGTGCCCCAGCTGGTTTCAATTAAGGTTGTTAATTACTCCTGCTGCTTTTACAATCTGTCATGTTTCTTCAGTCCTGTCTTCTCCGCCAAAACCAAACCAGCACCGGCGGGGCCGCCTGCTTCCGCCTCCCACGGCTGGCTGTGCCTTAGCGCACGCATCACCGCCCCACCGTCTCCTAAATCGTTAACGCTGACGTCCTCTGCGCGCTTTGGCGCACTCGCCGCGGCACCGCCCTCTCGTGTTGTCAACATGGTCAACAAACAACAGGAATCGACAGAAGTATGTGGAGAGGATGACAGTAGGGGCCCACCACGTCAACGTATGGAAAAATAAAATTCTTTCTCCTAGTGTTTTCCTGACATTTGGGACCCACGACATTGTGAGCGTATATAGTCAATAGACAAGAGAACAACACAAGATCGGCTGACACCTGGGACGTAGCTACTCGAGCAGCATTTTTTGTTTGGTATTGTTGAGACGGAGCAGGGTTTGAACTGGGCTGTGGCCCGTCTAGCCCAGGCTTATATTTTATGTTCACCATGTGACCAGCCCAGCTATTTTTTTTCTTTGTGAAAATGAGCCCAGTTTATTTTTTCTGAAGAATACCCAATACATGCCTACTTATTTTTCTACGCCCTGATGGGCTGCAACTCTTTCAAGACGCCTGCAAATCATGAAAGTAATATGAAATGGGTTGTAAATATAAAAACAGATGACAAATTGGAAATTACTTTATAATTTCTGAATTTTATTACATTTTCAGATTCCTATTTCACTGGGCATTAACCTAATTTAAATATATCTTCAAAGTACTTTAAATCTGGCTGGACATTTCGGTATTAAAAATAGTTTGGAACCCACAGAAATATGCGAAATTGGCCCTGGACAACCAAAAAAATGACTGCAATAAATTGCATAAGTAGTTGCCATGAGCTATATATAAATTATTAAAAAAAGAGGGAGTGGTCTGACTTGTGGGCCTGTTTAGCTGACGCGTATGCAAGATTCTTTTAGTTATTACATATGTCAACAAACGATTCTAGCAGACGTAACCGTTGGATGTCAATCCAACGGCCGTCGTATTTCTTCAATCTCTGATCTTCTTGCTCCAGCCGCCAAAGCAGCGCCGGCGGGACCGCCTACTCCCGCCTCCCGTGGCCGACTGTGCTGCCGTGCAGGCCTCATCGCCCCCTACTACTCCAACCGCTGGCCAGGGCATCCCTCTACTCACCCACACCCCCTGTTATTCTGCGGCGACGGTAGCCTCACACCGCATCCGAACCGGTGAACGCTCGTACTCCTCTCTGCATGGGCATCCACTGCCGCGTCTTCCCGGCTCCGCGTCGTCCCCTTCCTATGCCTCGCCGTCGTCCACCACCGTGGTGCTCTCGGCGCGGCGTGGTCAATGTGGTCAACGACCGACTTCCATCGGAAGAGTACTGTACGTGGAAAGGCTGACAGCTGGGTCCACGGCAGCCGCAAGGAAGTGCCTCCTTATTACGCGGAAAATAATTATTCCTCCACCTGACAGCCGGGACCCACCGGATGGGCCACCAGTATTTTGAGAAAAAAATCGTTTCCCCCTGACTGCTGGGACCCACCGGACGGGCCACCGTATTTCACGAAAAAAACGTTCCCCCCGTTGTCAGCTCAGACCCACCGGAAGTGCCTCCTTATTACGCACAAAAAATGAATACTCCCCCGGCTAGCTGGGACCCACCTTGGTGGGAGGCTGACTTGTGGGCCTACTAAGTTGACGGGGACGAAGGGCTTTGTGAACTTAGTCAACATGAACGATTCTAGCTCAGTGACCGTACGATGTCCATCCAACGGCCGTAGTGCTTCTTCAACCTCTAGTCTTCTTGCTCCAACCGTCCAAAGCAGCGCCGGTCGTGCTGCATGCTCCTGCCTCTCGTGGCCGGCTGTGCTGCCGTGGAGGCCTCACTGCCATCTACTATTCCCACCGCTGGCCAGGCCCTGCAGCGAAGGCAGCCTCACACCGCAGCCGAACCACTGAACCCTCGTACTCCTCTCCGCGCGGGCTTCCACTGCCGCATCTTCCCCGGCTCCACATCATCCCCTTCCTAGGCCTCGCCATCGTCCACCGCCGTGGTGCTCTCGGCGCGGCGTGGTCAATGTGGTCAATGACCGACTTCCATCGAAAGAGTACTATGCGTGGAGACGCTGACAGCTGGGTCCACGACCGCATCAAGGAAGTGCCTCCTTATTACGCGCAAAATAATTATTCCTCTACCTGACAGCGGGGACCCACCGGACAGGCCACCGTATTTCGCGAAAAAACGTTTGCCCCTGACTGCTGGGACCCACCAGCTACATCTTCGCATGCAAGGAAGTGCCTGACAGTCGGGACCCACCTGGTCGAATCGTACATAGCATTGTCATTCTGGTCGCGAACGTGTACGTACATATATACTGGTCGATGTAGAGGCGCGCACGTGTCGTAGTAGAGGCGCGCACGTAGCATGTACACGTACGTACAGCGGCCAGGGTGCAAGAAAGAAAAGACGGCCACGTATGTGTACATACGGGCGGGGTCTCGAATGCCTACTCCCGCATACGTACGGCCAGGGATCTTAAAAATCTAAAATTTGACCTGTTAGTGTTCTAAGTACAAAAGTCTAGTAAAGTAAAAAATATTTTTATGGGGGTTATTATGTCTCATAAAAATTGTTTGTTACATCAGAATCTGAAGAAACTAATTATGTATGGAGAAACAAAAAATCTCTCATTTCCGACGCGAATAGATTTTTTTTTCGAAATAAAGGTTCTTGTCTTGTGGGGAACGATGCACAAATTTTTGGAATCCGGTACCAATAGGTATAATCCCCCCAGAACTACATTTTCTTCAAGCCTTTCAACCAATCAATGCGACCTCGTAGGGCAGCTTTTGCTAAAACTCGAGCAGTTTCTTGAAAACTTGCTTCAGATATGAAACTTTGGTTATTCAGGGAAGCCCTTGTTATTCCCAATAAGATTGCCCGATAATAGATCGATTCATACAAAGCTTATCCTGCTCGTTCCGCTCGTAATAGTCCGATTAATTCCCCAGGCGAAAAAACATTAGACATTCCATCTTCGGAAACCCGCACTTTTGATGTTACTTGGTGTATAATAATCTCTATATGTCTATTATGGATCTGTACCCCTTGGGATCGATAAACCTTTTGGATTTTATTAACCAAAGAGATAGGACTTTGGGCTATGGTTAGCTCAGCTCCAATCAAGAATCCCTAAGGGACCCCAAGAATTCTTGATATACGCTCATTCCAATCCTCAATTCTCCTTTCGAGATTCGGGGATAATGAATCAATTGAACGCGCTTCAAAGATTTGTTCCACTTTTGGAAGACCTTGCGTTATGTCACTAGATCTCGATTTTTCATATATAAACGTAACTAACCTATCTCCCTTGTAAAGGATTTCTCCATAATGACCATTAACAGTTGCTCCTGTAGTGGCCAAATAAGGTTTAGCTGCTCTTATAACAAAGGAATTCATATTTACAACGAAAATTTGACTGGATTTTTTATGTGCGATTTAAATAGACATACATTTTCACAAATAAATTGTCCAAGGTGAATTATTGCCAATATCTCTTCCCAAGAATCATGATGGACAAACTAACAATTCAAAAGGAATGGATCCAACATTATGTTACTATCAAAATTAGAAATCCTTTTATTTTCATCTATTAAAGAGTATTTAAGTCCTTGAAGTACTTGGAAGGTTTGTTTTAAATTGTCAACGAACAAATATTTTTTAACAGGATTTTATTATGCGTTAGTAAATAGTAAGATGAAGAAAAATGCGATATACTAGCTACAATAGTGCCTAAGGGCCCAAAAATTTCTCGAATAGGAATTCTAGGATTCCATTCTTTTATCGCATTGGGATGTTTTGAATTCTTGAATAAACCAATTCGAGAACAGTTGGATGCCCACAAAATCATCAAAGAGTGGTATTCTTCGATTCAACAAAGTGCCAATAGCTTCTGGATGTTGACTAAGTGATTCAATCTTTGCCTTGGAATAAAAAGAATTGATATTGGCGCGATCTAACCTATTATGGGGAATCGGTCCTGCACTTGTCCTACCATACCTTTTTCGTGTATACGAAATAGTGGACTTGACTAACTCAATTCTTAGGAAATCGCGAATAAGATCATTTGCTCTTACCTCAACAAGGGAAGCACCAGCCTTTTCTTTTTCTTCTTGTTCCCAATTCACTACTAAGAAAGTTCTAACAAATTGACTATTTGTGTGATAAATTCTTTGAGTTAACTTGCTATTTTCATGAGAAATAAAATTGACAAGTCGAATTTGGAGATTATTTTCTTCTTGCAAGAGATCCTGCGGGAAAAGTGTTGCTAAATTTCTTCCTTCATCCATTTCATATGCCACTGTAGGGCGAACGAAAACAAAATACTTTTCCTTGCTCTTGAGAATTTTTTCTGTTGAACATAGACCCAATTTTTCTTTTTTTTGATTCCTTAGAATCTTTTTTTGTCTTTCTCGCGGTATCAAACAACCACCTAATATCTTATCCGCCTCTTCAGGAAAATGAATATCTCCGGAAAATATTTTGAGTTCCGTATGGCTTTTTTTTCTCTTCACTCGGACCAGTCCGCCTAGTCGACTTCTTGTATTTTTTGTGAGTTGTGTATTCACTCCAATAATACTATTGTCAAGTATCTTTAGGGATGAAGATCTCGGCAAGATATGAAGTTCTTGAAGAATGAAAAAAACTGATCTACTTCTTTTTGGTATTTTAGACTAAATTCTTTTGTTCCTCGATGCTCAAACCCTCTTTTTTTAAGATGGAATCTTCCTCTGGGCTCTCGTATTCGTCCTATGAATCTTCTTCCGAGTCTTCCTCTAAAGTACCATATTTTTCCTCTGCGCTTTCCCCGGGGCTGCCATATTCGTCTTCTGAGTCTTCCTCTAGAGTTCCATATTCGTCCTCTTGGGTCCTATATTTGCTCTCTGGGCTCCCATATTCCTCTTCCGAGTCTTTCTCTAAAGTCCTATATTCATTCTCTGGGTTCCCATATTCGTTTTCTGGGCTCCCATATTCGTCTTCTAGGGTTTCATATTCGTATTCGTCTTCTAGGATTCCATATTTAGATTCTTCTAGGGTTTCATATTCATATTCGTCCTCTCGGGTCCTGTATTCGTCTTCTAGGGTCTCATATTCCTCTTCTGAGTCTTCCACTCGGGTCCTATATTCTTCTTCTAGGGTCCTATATCTAAATTTAACAATTCCTGAACCCTTTTTATCTTTTCTGTATCGGGGATCGTGTAAATGGCTGGGTCAGAACGGAGAAACAACATCGTCGTCGTGTTCATGGGGAGGCAACGGAACGCGTCGTGTTCATGGGGAGGCAACGGAATACGTCGTGTTCATGGGGAGGCAACGAAATGCGTCGTGTTCATTGGGAGGGCTTGGATGGAATGGGCGATGGAAACGAGGTCTGGCGTACCGCAGAACGGAGGAAACGGCCTTGTGTTCGACCGGCCACGTTTGAAACGGGATCCTGTTGATCGGGAGGGGTCTGGCATACCGCAAAACGGAGGAAATGGACCTCCTACGGTCGAAACGGGGGTCCTGTTGATCGGGAGGGGTGTGGCGTACCGCAAAACGGACGAAACGGACTTGTGTTGGAACACTACGGTCGAAACGCGGGTCCTGTTCATCGGGAGGGGTGTGGCGTACCGCAAAACAGGACTCCATGGGACACTGTTCATCTCCACCGTCGACCCCCTCCAGCCTCCACGAGCTACTGTTCATCCACCGTCGACCTCCTCTAGCCTGCACCTGCGACTGTTCATCCACGGGCTCCTGTTCATCCAGCCTCCACCGCGCGCTACTCCACCGGCTACTGTTCAACCAGCCCTCTCCACGGGCTCCTGTTCAACCACCCCTCCACGGGCTACTGTTCATCATGCCCTCCACCGTCTACTGTTCATCCTGCCCTCCACAGGGTGGTCCTGTTCATCCAGCCCTCCAAGGGGTCCTATTCATCCAGCCCCAACCGGCTCGATCGATCAGGCTCCTGTTCATCCAGAGGCAACACCACAGGGTCCTGTTCATCCACCCCCACCGGGAACTATTCATCCAACCCCCCCCCCCTCCCGCAACGCTCACTGTTCATCCATAGGCAGCATCGATCGGCTTCAGTTAGCAGCAGTAGCGAAGGAATCGCTCGATCGGGTTCAGTTAACAGCCATCGATCGATCGCTCGGGTTCAGTAACGCGTAGCCTGCAGTGCAATCGCTCAGGTTTAGTTAGAGCCGAACGCCTCGCTCGGGTTCAGTTAGAGCCAACGCCTCGCACACACGCGCGTACGTGTACAAGAGAATTGCGCATTGCTCGGCCCCTGACCTCCCACCGTAACCGGGAACTCCCCGAAATTTTCCTCGCCCTCGCTTCTACCACGGTTTTTTCTGTCATGGACGGCCCAAAGAATGTCATGCAGCTGCGTCTTCGGCCCGCCCAGGACGAAAAGCCCATTTTCTGTCATGATTTTTTGTCATAGAAGTAGGAGCCCACCACATCTATGATGATACCGGGTTTTGTCACAATTATCGTCATATAAGTGTCATATGTATGACAGAAAAAAAATTCGTTCGGCCCAAAATGTCACGGATGTGTCTTTTTTTGGTAGTGGTGTGTGAGAGATACAAACCTAGACAAATGGCTTGTGTGGAATAACTACTCTTCGTAAGCCATTGTAAGAGTGGACTAAATGGTGAAGGAGGAGATAGGGGAGCGACGGAGGTGTGCGATTCTTGGCCGGCGTTTGGCCTCATTTAAATAGGAGATTAAATAGATGGTAGATGGGAGGAGCTCAGCCGGCGTTGCGTTTAATGCCGGACATGTGTCCAGAGTGGGTTTCTCGGCTTCCACATGGGCGAGTTTCATGGAGGTGTTTGAATGATGCAAGGAGGCATGTTCAGCCGGGCGTGCAACGAGTGGCGCCCTCGACTCTGACGTAGGACACCACGTCGTTCTTCCACTAACGTGTGGGATCTTTCGGTACATGGCCTGCATGTCAGTGACCCAACGCAGGCAGTGCACAGCAGAGGAACCTTTGGTGGGCCAGGGCGGTCAGAAGCGGGCATTTCATAAACCGAGGATTGCTCATTGAGTGTGATGTCATCCTTTTCATGTAGATAAGCCTACTATGTTGATAGCCCGTTCGATACGTTGTGATTCATAAAGACCGCTGCAAACATCAATGTTCTGCTTATCACAGATAAGATTGATTAATACCCGTAACAATCCATGTCCTTAACAAAGGTTGCATGCATGTATAGGTTGAGCGTGTGTCTTGCGTCGTGTGTTGTGTGCATGCAGGCGTGTGAGTGTTGCGTGCGTGCAAGGGTACGTTTCGGTGTTGCATGCATGTGTGCGTACGTGCATGTGTTCATGAGTGCATGTGTACGTGTCAGTGTTGCACGCCTGCATGCGCGCGTGTGTTCGTTATGTGTACGTGTCAGTGTTGCACGCTTGCATGTGTGCGTGTCTTGCGTGCGAGCATGTGTACGTGTGGGGTGAGGCTACACGTCAGTCGACTGACTTTTTCATCTCTGGTCATTAGATTTTCCAGCCGTTGGATACGAAATCAAGGGCCTGTAGTTTATCATCAAACTCCACCCCCCTGAGCCTCCAGCCACCACCGGCCCCTGCCGCCCGCAGCCGGCCCGCTCTGCCATGCCGCCCCGCCTGCCCAGAAACCACTTCCCACCGCCGGTCCGCCGCCGCACCAGCCATCCTTCTAGCCCCCCCCCCCCCCCCGCGCCAAGCCTTTTCTCCGGCGATCCCCACCCCACCGCCCAATTAACGCGCCCCCACCGCCGGCGACTGCCAACCAGAGGTCTCATGACTTTGAGTACCAACCAACCACTAATTTATTACCATTTATGTCCTTGATATACGCGCTGACTGGTGGGCCCAATGGTAATGTGCGTTGCTGAATGTGGACCATTTGACTGGTCAATTGATCGTGTCATCAACAAATTACGGAGATGTATGGTGAGCCAGTGACCGTATGGTCACCCTAAAATGTATTTTATTAACACAGTACAAACTCAAACTACCATTTCTTTCTTTCATATACGGGCTGATAGGTGGGCCCCGCGGTTATGCGCCCCGATGGTGCAACACTAGTTGCGCCACGTGAAACGTTTGACTGGTCAATTGATTGTGTCATCAACAAAATACGGAGTTGTACGGGTGAGCCAGTGACCGTATAATCATGACATGTATTTTTTAACACCGTACAGATGCAAGGGCTCATATATACACGCAAGCACTCACCGCTATAAGCACACACAAGCAGACCCTATATCACAGCCCTAGAATATCTGAGTGTAATAGTTGCATCAGTGAGCATGCATCATGTTTAATTCAAGAAATTGAAATGAGGAATATTCAAAGCCTCATAAATTATTTTAAAAGAAGGGCAAGAACCCTTTAAATTGCATTCAGTGATTCCAAAAATGCCCTAAAAATAGTTTCGGGACTTTTGGCAAGGGTTATATACCAAACCAAAATTTTGGAACATTTTTAAGGAATCATTTGGTCTCTGAATTTAAGACAATATTCTATTTGAATTTGAAAATATATTCAAATATATATGGGATATATCTTCAAATGCTCTGTCATAATTTATGTGCCTCTGGAAAAGTCCAGGAAGCAACATGAAAATACCGAGAGGATGTTTTGGCATTGTTTGAAATCTGTTTGAATTCAAAACAGTGGCGAAAGATTAAATAATAGAAAACAACAGAAACAAAAAGGAAACATGAGCTCACCTGAGGAGCCCACCCACCTGGACCAGGAGAGAAGCCGGCCCAGCCCACTTACCTCCTCACTCATCGTCTTCCTCCTGCCAGTAGGCAGGAGAGAACACGCACGCGTACCCGTGGAGCCCTCCACCTCCTGCTTCGCGCTGGAGGCCGCTCCTTCGTCCTAATCCGTGTCTAGAGACGCACGAGGCCATCCTATCACTTCCCCTCACTCTCTGCTTCTCCCTCGCCCTCTAGCCCCTCCTCCAAGCATCACCGAGAGCTTCCGCCGGCCGCCGTGCCTCGCCCGCGTGGCCACCGATGACAAAATGACGCACCACTGTGCTCCCGAGATCGTCCGTATCTTGCTGCACCTCCTCATCGCACCAAGAAAGGCCGGAGGCCCTCCAGCGTCGCCAGTCATCTTCCTCGCCGCCTCGGCCACCGGACGCCATCGTCGAATTCGCCGCCGCAGAGGCCTCCTTGAGTCCAATGAGACCGCCAACGACCACGCAGTGAGCTCCACTCCATTTCCCCTCGTTCATTTTGCTCGTTCCCGTGCCGTAGTACCCTCGCCCACATGCCCAAGCACCGCCATCCGCCATGGCCGCCTAGCTTTCTTGACCTGAGCCCCTCCGCTCGAACCCGTGGCACCAGCATGCTTCTGGTGGCCCGTGGATGCCACCTAGCTCATTAGATCCTCCCCTAGCGCACTTCAGCCCCCCGCCTGCATCTAGCCGAGCTCCGGCCACCGCCATGGTTGCCGTGGCCATCGTCTCCGGCCACCCTACAGCCTCCCGCATGGTCCCCTAGATGCGTGCGAGGATGGGCATTGCTCTGGCGCCTCCAGCGCGTCGAGCCGACCCCTGTATCGCCATCCCGAGCAACTCCGGCGATCCTCCGCCGTCGGGTTTGGTCGCCGGCGTTCAACTCCGGCGTACTAACGTCGCAACGACATTCGTGGCTAATGACCCACTAACTAACCCTCTGGCTCGCTGGCATGCGGGCCCCACTGCCTAACTAACCCGCTAACACAAATAGTTTAAGTTTAATCTAAACATAGTGGCCCCACGCGTCGGCGTTGACCTCACTGACGTGGCCATTGACGAGACCCACCTGTCTGTGACACTAAGTGTCTCAGGGTCACTGACCAATGGGTCCCACTGGTCAGGTTTGACCTGGACCGTGCCCCATTGACCTGCTGACGTCATGATGATGTCAAGCTGACGCAGTAATCCTTTTCTGGAATTTAAATAAATCTTAAATGATTTGTTTAATTCAGAAAATATCCAAAACTTTCAAAATCATAGAAATTAATCTATAGCTCCAAACGAAATAAATTATATATGAAAAATGATTAGAAAAATCCAATCTATCCATCTGTACTATTTTCATGCATGTTTGAGCAAGTTAACCTCACTGTTTAGGATGAAACATGATTAGGACAAATTTGATAATAGATTTGGAGTTGGAATTTGATCTAGCTTTGAATTCCACTTCAACCAAAATGACTTCCTGTTGCATTAGCCCAAATCACAGCATATTTCCATGTCATGATCATGCATCATATTGTGCATTGCATTGATTGTGTTTCCTCTCTGTTGCTGGTATTTGTTCCCCCTCGGTAGACGTACATTTCGACGATGAGTTCGATGACACCGATGAAGAACTATACTATCTTCAGAAGAGCCAGGCAAGCAAAACCACCTTGTTCATTCCGATACAATCCCACTCTCCCGCTCATGCTCTCTTTTACTGCATTAGGACAACAACGATTCAACTATTACATGTTGCGGTAGTTGAACCCCTTTCATGTGCATGACCTGTCATTGCCACAGTAAATAGATGAAACCCACTAGCATGAGTAGGAGTTGTTTGAGCCCTTATGTGCCTACTCATTCATGCTCATTGTCATGCCTGCTACTCCTTAGAGTTGAGTCAGGTCTGATTCATCGAGGATGAATTGGAATGTGGTGAACATGTCCTACTGTTGAGAGCTAAGTGTGTGAACACGATTTGGTAAAGGTAGCGGTGAGAGGCCATGCAGGATTACATGGTGGGTTGTCTCATTGCAGCCGTCCTTATGAACCGAGTTCTGTGTTTGTGATCCATGAACAGTTACTACCACACATTGGGCTCCGGGCGCTCCAAGCTCTTTCGACTTATTAATCAACCTGATCTCTGTCCAGGAGTTGCAACAAGTTCCTGGTGTTTGTAGGTAGTGTTAGTAGTCTACCATGTGGCACCCGGTACAGGTGAGCTTGGGACAGACTAGGCACAGTGGCATGGTGTACCAAGTGGCACCCAGATGGTGGGCTTCGGAACCCTGCTCACATCGTTTGGGGCCGTGAGTGACACCCCGGCCGGATCTCCTTGCGGATGGAAGCCGAGTAGGCAATAAACCTGGACTAGACACTTGTGTGGTTAGTCAGGTCGTGGCCGACTCCCTCGCCAGGCTTCCGCTTGAAGCTTGCCGAGATACACGACCTGTACATGGTGGTAAGTGGCGAGAGCGTGTGTGAAGAAGTACACCCCTGCAGGGTTATCATTATCTATTCGAATAGCTGGATTCCTCGGATAGGGAAACTTGGCCCCTTGCATCGTTCATAGACAAGTGGAAGTGGATACTCTAAAACGCGCAAGATAAGCATGAGTGCTATGAATGGCGTTCTCGTAGGGAGACGGGAGCGGATCCATAGTGGTGTATTGATATGGTGAATATGTGGACTCGTGTGCGCCACCTCAGAGAGTTATTTGCAGTAGTAGTTTAGGTTAGCCACTGAGTCAAAGCTGGCTTGCTACAGTTAAACTCCACCACCCCCTTTGTTGCTACTAATGCATATGTAGTTAGTTCAGATGTAAGTCTTAGTGGGTACATTTGTACTCATGTTTGCTTAAATTATGTTCTGCAGGGAGACTTCAGTCTCGCTAGTAGTTCCACGTGGACTTCGACATTTAGCTTGATACCTCATCTACGATCTTGTGCCCTCGGCAGGATCTGGTAGATAGTCAGGTTTCTCAGCCTTTTTCATTTGTAGAAGTCTGTACTCAGACATGTTAAGCTTCCGCATGTGCTTTGACTTGTATGCTCTGAATGTTGGGTCATGAGACCCATGTTTGTATTATCTGGCTCTTCGGAGCCTAATGAATAAATACTTGAGTCGTAGAGTTATGTTGTGATGCCATGTTGTATTTACACATATCGAGCATATTGAGTGTATGATTGAAATGCTTGGTATGTGTGGGATCCGACAACCTAGTTGTTCATCCTTGGTAGCCTCTCTTATGGGGAAATGTAGTCTAGTGCTTCCACTGAGCCATGGTAGTCTGCTACAGCCTGGTTTACCGGAGTCCTGCTAGCCCATCACTACTGCTCCGGAACACTTAGACTGGCCGACATGTGATTCACTTCGTTCCTGTGTCTGTCCCTTCGGGGAAATGTCATGTGGTGACATCCGGAGTCTTGCTAGCCTGCTATAGCCTGGGTTCCCGGAGTCCTGTTAGCCCAGTTGCTACAGCCCGGATTCACACGCTGCTGACCGACATGCTCGATGTTGATTCATGTATGCCCGTCCCCGTAAGTTAGTGCCACTTTGGGTTCACGACTAGTCATGTCGGCCCAGGTTCTTTGTCATATGGATGCTAGCGACACTATCATATATGTGAGCCAAAAGGCGCAAACGGTCCCGGGCCATGGTAAGGCGACACCCGTGGGGATACCGTGCGTGAGGCCGCAAAGTGATATGAGGTGTTACAGGCTAGATCGGTGTGACTTAGAATCGGGGTCCTGACGGCTTTGGTATCAGAGCCTGACTGCCTGTAGGATTACCAAGCCAAGCTGGTCGAAGTCGTGTCTAGAAATGCTTTAGTTATATAAGGGAATTGATTGTGGAAGGTAACGTAGGGATCTTTTTACTCCTTTACCTTATTCCCTTCTGATCTGAGTCAACCTCTTCTTTTCTACGAGGATTAAGGACTAGGCTTGTCATCTTTCTATCAGGATCACGTGTTACTAAACCGTAGCTGCCTAGGATTGTTGAGTTCAAGCCTCAGTTCAGTTCCTACTACTTCCATATGTTCATACTGGCCTCAGAACCTTGAGTTTGTGATGTTGAGTGGCTATGCCACCATTTTTGCATGTTGTCTCAAATCTTTTTGAGTAATTACAACCGTTATGCTATCCGAGTCATCCCGGGTCTCTAAATAGTCTGATGCATTTGCAAATCCTTCCTTCCCGCTCCCGGTGTTCCTTGAGTCAGATTAACCACACTAGTCGGTAAGTTGAGGTAATCCATTGCCTCAACATATATGTTGTAGCTATTATTATGACCCTGGATATATTAGGGACTCACCTAGTAATCTAGCCATGTTTTGTGTTCCCAATGTGATGATTCTGTCCATCATTCTTGAAAGCATCTTGTGATGCTATTTAGTAGTAGGTATTCTACTCCTGGGTTCTTGACCCAAGAATCACTCTACTCACTTCCTGTTGATAGTGTTGCTAGTTCCTTTAGGATATTAGTAAACCTTTGCGATAGTCCTCGAGGTTCGTGGTATTTCATTCTTCCCAATACCATGAACTGCTTATGGCAGAAGTTCTTTTGAACCAAAAGTTCACAACCAGAGTGCTCTTGATGAGTTCTCCATTATGGTCGAGACTCTGCCAGTCCTACCTTTCTGCATGGGTTATCCGTAAGAAACATGTTGAATTTATTCAACATGCTAACCGATGCATCTACAATTTAAAAGAATTATATGTTCCTTTGAGTTGTTCCTTTTTAGTTGTATTCTGGCCCTCTTGTATCAATTGATGGTCAGGAGTAGTAGTGCATTCGTGTTCATCGATGCCTATTATTCTTGTGGCCCGTCAAGCCGTTCTAGTTCAGAATGACTAGGAGAAACAAACTCCAGTACCTCGTCCATTTCTTGGATTGGGTCAAAGCAGTTGTATCGCAGATCAAAATGTCAATCCAGCTTCTGATTCTGTTCTACCTTGAAGTATTGCCCTCTTGATGTCAGAAATATCATGAGAATTTCGCCAACTCTTATGAATTCTTGATACAGTGATACTTCTCACCATCATCATTCGTTCCCCGGTGACATGTTGTTGCAACTGGAATACCGACAAGTGAACCGTGATGTGTGAAATCAATACTCCTAGCAACCCCGTTGCTTGGTGGTTAATGGACAATAACCTCATTCTTAGCATGTTGATTTTTGAATCATCATCCTAAGATTGATCGTGCTACCTAATCCTTATTTCTGGTGCACTCTTCGATCAATGAGTTAGGATTTTGTCAAACCCTTGCTCTGTTGATCATATCGTCTTGCCCTGAAAAGCAAGATTGTTCTCGAGCTCAGTAACTTATCGGTGGTTCGTGATTTTCCGAATATCTTCTCGGAGAGATCACTAGGTTATCACCTGACCGCTATGTGGAGTTCGTGATCAAGTTGGTTTTTCCATAAACCACTCCTTCTCTAAGAATCTGTGTTGGATACCCCTGAGCTAGTTGGTTAAGCCAAACAACAAGTTGGAGAGTTGGAAGATAAAAGCTTGCCTAACCTAGTTCATTCCAAAAGGATATCCATGTGTTTGTGTGTTAGTTGAAGAAAGATGATATCTTCATCGATTGGTCCCTGTGATCAGTTATTGGACCTATTGTCTTATCAAAACTTTGATTTGAGTATGGGATATCACTAAATCAAATCAGTACCAACGATGTCGTAATGTTTTCTTACTTGTGGTTGATCCCTCGAGCATACATCATTACATCTTTTGCCCTGATCAATGCTATCATCTTGCTCACATAACCATGTAACCCCATCTTCTAGAAATCTTGATAAATTGTTGTTGAGCCCATCGACAACGTCTTTATCTCCTCCATGATTCATGTTGAACATTAAGCTAGTGTTGGAAACTTTTGAAGGCATTTCTTCATGCTAGCTCATGAAGCATATGTTTGGATGGATGAAGTGACTGCCTCTAATTCATGTGCATTTGATGCAAGTTGCCACCGTGAATTCGAGAAAGTCTATTTTTGCTCCCCTAGAATCATCGCAAGTTAGTCATGCATGTGTGAAGTGCTCTATGGTTTGATAGGTTGGCCCTCTCCACTCCACATGTGTTCCTAGCACACCAATCCACTGATTGATTTGTTCAAGAGAAAAGGAGTTGGTGTGCGAATACTAGTTCATGTACAAGATTCCAATATCCTCGATGATAGTTCCCAACTAGAACTCGGTAGTGTTTTGTTGTAAGACTACCATGTGGTCATGCTTGTCTGGGACAGCGTGTTCACATGTTTATAGCAGAACCAACTCATATTTTGGAGCTTGCTATCGTAGTTCATTCTAGAGAATCTCGCAACGCCATCTCGTCGATTTGTGTTGCTACCTTTCTTTTCCAAACATGTTGTCTGAAATATCATGTTACCAACCAGATCTGAATCTCAGGCAGGTATGTTGGTTGGGTCATTCCCAGTATTTTCATTTTGTTTCAAGCTTGCACCTGTCATTGTGTCAGTCTGCCATGGGTCCCTTCCATTTCCGATGATAAGCAGAAATCATCCATCGGGTTGTCTTCCACAAGGTAGTCCACATCATCCATTCTAGTCCGAGTATGTCATTCTTTTGAACTCTTTCAAATGATCGATTGTGATTGCCTTAGGCTGGTATAAAGAGTCTCAATGATCTCTATGTCAAAAGTAAATATTTCTGCCACTTAGGGGAATAATTGTACGAGTCACCTCCTCTAGGGTGCCCCGTTATGGAATCGTGGTAATTATCTCCTCGCTACTTTGAACCCATCCACCATCTTCTTAAGCGTGGAATAGTTGCCTACCAAATCAAACTTCACCATCCGTCTTGATGTATGTTTTGTGTCCCAACTCAAGAGATGTTTCAACGTCTCACTCCATGAGTTGATCCTGAGTGCTCGAACCTCAGGAAGATCGATTCTTCTAAAATTCTCCCTTTCTACTCGGTTTGTCATGTTGGATGTAGTTCTCAAAGCAAAGACGCCAAGATCAATATGATGCAATGGATCAATATATTCGAGAAGAGCAGTTGGATCATGAAGATTGCATTAGATTTGTGTCCCCTTTGTCTTCTTACCTCACATCTTAAATGTCAGGACGAGATTCTTGTTTAGTGGGGGCGAGTTGTCACAGCCCTAGAATATCTGAGTGTAATAGTTGCATCAGTGAGCATGCATCATGTTTAATTCAAGAAATTGAAATGAGGAGTATTCAAAGCCTCATAAATTATTTTAAAAGAAGGGCAAGAACCCTTTAAATTGCATTCAGTGATTCCAAAAATGCCCTAAAATAGTTTAGGGAATTTTGGCAAGGGTTATATACCAAACCAAAATTTTGGAACATTTTTAAGGAATCATGTGGTCTCTAAATTTAAGACAATATTCTATTTGAATTTGAAAATATATTCAAATATATATGGGATATATCTTCAAATGCTCTGTGATAATTTATGTACCTCTAGAAAAGTCCATGAAGCAACATAAAAATACCCAGAGGATGTTTTGGCATTGTTTGAAATCTGTTTGAATTCAAAACAGTGGCAAAAGATTAAATAATAGAAAAACAACAGAAACAAAAAGGAAACAGGAGCTCACCTGAGCAGCCCACCCACCTGGCCCAGGAGAGAAGCAGGCCCAGCCCACTTACCTCCTCGCTGGTCGTCTTCCTCCTGCCAGTAGATGGAAGCGAACACGCGTGCGTACCCGCGGAGCCCTCCACCTCTTGCTTCGCGTTGGAGGCCGGTCCTTCGTCCTAATCCGCGTCTGGAGACGTGCGAGGCCCTCCTATCACTTTTCCCTCACTCTATGCTTCTCCCTCGCTCTCTAGCCCCTCCTCTGAGCGTCATCGAGAGCTTCGGTCGGCCACCGTGCCTCGCCTGCGTGGCCACCAACGACAAAATGACGCGCCACCATGCTCCCGAGATCATCTGTATCTCGTTGCACCTCCTCATCGCACCAAGAAAGGCCGGAGGCCCTCCAGCATCGCCAGTCATCTTCCTCGCCGCCTCGGCCACCGGACGCCATCGTCGAATTCGCCACCGCAGAGGCCTCCCCGAGTCTAATGAGACCGCCAACGACCCCGCTGTGAGCTCCACTCCATTTCCCCTCCTTCATTTTGCTCGTTCCCATGCCGTAGTACCCTCGCCCACATGCCCGAGCACCGCCATCCGCCATGGCCGCCTAGATTTCTTGACCCGAGCCTCTCCGCTCGAACCCGTGGCACCAGCGTGCTTCTGGTGGCCCGTGGATCCCACCTAGCTCATTAGATCCTCCCCTAGCGCACTGTATCCCCCCGCCCGCATCTAGCCGAGCTCCGGCCACCGCCATGGTTGCCGTGGCCATCGTCTCCGGTCACCCCGCAGCCTCCCGCATGATCCCCTGGATGCGCGCGAGGATGGGCATCGCTCTGGCCCCTCCAGCGCATCGAGCCGACCCCTATATCACCGTCCCAAGCAACTCCGGCGATCCTCCGCCATCGGCTTTGGTCGTCGGCGTTCAACTCCAGCGTACTGACGTGGCAACGACATTGGTGGCTAATGACCCTCTAACTAACCCCCTGGCTCGCTGACATGCGGGCCCCACTACCTAACTAACCAGCTAACAAAAATAGTTTAAGTTTAATCTAAACATAGTGGCCCCATGCGTCGGTGTTGACCTCGCTGACGTGGCCGTTGACCGGACCCACCTGTCTGTGACACTAAGTGTCTCAGGGTCACTGACCAGTGGGTCCCACTGGTCAGGTTTGACCTGGACCATGCCCTATTGACCTACTGACGTCATGATGATGTCAAGCTGACGCAGTAATCCTTTTCAGGAATTTAAATAAATCTTAAATGTTTGGTTAATTCAGAAAATATCCAAAATTTTCAAAATCATAGAAATTAATCTATAGCTCCAAATGAAATAAATTATATATGAAAAATGATCAGAAAAATCCAATCTATCCATCTCAACTGTTTTCATGCATGTTTGAGCAAGTTAACCTCACTGTTTAGGATGAAACATGATTAGGACAAATTTGATAATAGATTTGGAGTTGGAATTTGATCTAGCTTTGAATTCCACTTCAACCAAAATGACTTCCTGTTGCATTAGCCCAAATCACAGCATATTTCCATGTCATGATCATGCATCATATTGTGCATTGCATTGATTATGTTTCCTCTCTGTTGCTGGTATTTGTTCCCCCTCGGTAGACGTACATTTCGACGATGAGTTCGATGACACCGATGAAGAACTATACTATCTTCAGAAGTGCCAGGCAAGCAAAACCACCTTGTTCACTCCGATACAATCCCACTCTCCCGCTCCTGCTCTCTTTTACTGCATTAGGACAACAATGATTCAACTATTACATGTTGCGGTAGTTGAACCCCTTTCCTGTGCATGACCTGTCATTGCCAGAGTAAATAGATGAAACCCACTAGCATGAGTAGGAGTTGTTTGAGCCTTGATGTGCCTACTCATTCATGCTTGTTGTCATGCCTGCTACTGCTTAGAGTTGAGTCAGGTATGATTCATCAGGGATGAATTGGAATGTGGTGAACATGTCCTACTGTTGAGAGCTAAGTGTGTGAACACGATTTGGTAAAGGTAGCGGTGGGAGGCCATGTAGGAGTACATGGTGGGTTGTCTCATTGCAGCCGTCCTTAGGAACTGAGTTCTGTGTTTGTGATCCATGAACAGTTACTACCACACATTGGGCTCCGGGCACTCCAAGCTCTCTCGACTTATTAATCAACCTGATCTCTGTCCAGGAGTTGCAACAAGTTCCTGGTGTTTGTAGGTAGTGTTAGTAGTCTACCAAGTGGCACCCGGTACAGGTGGGCTTGGGACAGACTAGGCACAGTGGCACGGTGTACCAAGTGGCACCCGGATGGTGGGCTTGGGAACCCTGCTCACATCGTTTGGGGCCGTGAGCGACACCCCGGCCGAATCTCCTTGCGGATGGAACCCGAATAAGTGATAAACCTGGACTAGAGACTTGTGTGGTTAGTCAAGTCGTGGCCGACTCCCTCCCCAGGCTTCCGCTTGAAGGTTGCCGAGATACACGACGTGTACATGGTGGTATGTGGCGAGAGCGTGTGTGAAGAAGTACACCCCTGCAGGGTTATCATTATCTATTCGAATAGCCGGATTCCTCGGATATGGAAACTTGGACCCCTTGCATCGTTCATAGACAAGGGAAAGTGGATACTCTAAAATGCGCAAGATAAACGTGAGTGCTATGGATGGCATTCTCGTAGGGAGACGGGAGCGGATCCATAGTGGTGTATTGATATGGTGAATATGTGGACTCGTGTGGGCCACCTCAAAGAGTTATTTGCAGTAGTAGTTTAGGTTAGCCACTGAGTCAAAGCTGGCTTGCTGCAGTTAAACTCCACCACCCCCTTTGTTGCTACCAATGCATATGTAGTTAGTTCAGATGTAAGTCTTGTTGGGTACATTTGTACTCACGTTTGCTTAAACTATGTTTTGCAGAGAGACTTCAGTCTCGCTAGTAGTTCCACATGGACTTCGATGTTTAGCTTGATACCTCAGCTACGATCTTGTGCCCTCGGCAGGATCTGGTAGATAGTCAGGCTTCTCAGCCTTTTTCATTTGTAGAAGTCTGTACTCAGACATGTTAAGCTTCCGCATGTGCTTTGACTTGTATGCTCTGAATGTTGGGTCATGAGACCCGTGTTTGTATTATCTGGCTCTTCGGAGCCTAATGAATAAATACTTGAGTCGTAGAGTTATCTTGTGATGCCATGTTGTATTTACACATATCGAGCATATTGTGTGTATGATTGAAATGCTTGGTATGTGTGGGATCCGACAACCTAGTTGTTCATCCTTGGTAGCCTCTCTTATGGGGAAATGTAGTCTAGTGCTTCCACTGAGCCATGGTAGTCTGCTACAGCCCGGTTTACTGGAGTCCTGCTAGCCCAGCACTATTGCTTTGGAACACTTAGACTGGCCGGCATGTGATTCACTTCGTTCCTGTGTCTGTCCCCTCGGGGAAATGTCACGCGGTGACATCCGGAGTCCTGCTAGCCTGCTACAGCCCGGGTTCCCGGAGTCCTGTTAGCCCAGTTGCTACAGCCCGAATTCACACGCTGCTGACCGACATGCTCGATGTTGATTCATGTATGCCTGTCCCTGTAAGTTAGTGCCACTTTGGATTCACGACTAGTCATGTCGGCCCGGTTTCTCTGTCATATGGATGTTAGCGACACTATCATATACGGTCCCGGGCCATGGTAAGGCGACACCCATGGGGATACCATGCGTGAGGCCACAAAGTGATATTAGGTGTTACAGCC
Source organism: Triticum aestivum (assembly GCF_018294505.1). Classification (NCBI taxonomy): domain Eukaryota; kingdom Viridiplantae; phylum Streptophyta; class Magnoliopsida; order Poales; family Poaceae; genus Triticum; species Triticum aestivum. Next base: position 87,289,190 of record NC_057806.1, on the reverse strand, counting down.
TAGATCGGTGTGACTTACAATCGGGGTCCTGACACCCTACCCCCTATGGGCACCTTTGAGAGAGTGAGCCAGCATATGATCTTGAGATTTTACGAAGTCACCATAGGTGCCTCGTAGTCGAGTGGATTGTCTCCTCCCACTGAACGCACATCGCCGGAAAATGCTAAAATTAACCCAGGATAAATGCGAGCACTGGGACTTTAAACCTGGTGGGCTCGAGAAACCACTGTCCTCCTAACCATCCAACCACATGTTGGTTAGCACGAAAAAATGTATGTGGTGACCATGATGAGCTTATTCTGAAGTCTAGTGACATCGTGCTTTCGTCAACAAAATACGGAGCACGCATCAAATGCATAGTCCGTCAGTGTCATCAAGAGAAAATACGGAGACGTGTCGTGAGCTAGATACCGTATGATCACCATGAGAATGTATACGGTGACCGTAATGAGCATATTCTGAAGTCCAGTGACCGTATAGTGCCTTAGCTTGAAATACAATGACCGTCATGCATGAATGTGTCGTGGGCATGCATACTTTTAGAGGGCCGAGAGATAGTTTGTGTTTGTACGTGAATGTGGTGTAGAAAGAGGGGGTCTCCGGTGGAGACAAGGAGAGATATGCCCTTCATTTCTCTTTCCCGTGACTAATATTTTAGGAGAATATATAAACATTCACAATGCAGAACAAATATTTTTGGATGCACCATGCAATTAACTTTCATGTATAACATTGTACTATTGTATATGCTTATTTTCTTAGTGGCCGATTGCGTGTGTGGTGTGGTGGGCACATCATTTCTAGTTGTGGTGGGTCAACATGAGGACTCATGGGTCGGTTCCATCCTGCGCCACATAGGTTGGACTGAGACGCGTTATACGAAGACCCATGTGGAGGACTCGGCGTACAACATGAAGCTAGCAACCAGAGTCGCCGAGGACTCTATCCCCACTGGTGATAAGCCGACTATATATGATTTTTAACCCTAGGCCCCCAATATGTTATAGAAGCTTGGGGCTAGTTCGTCGATAGTATACACACACGCACAATGCCTGGTATTCACGTGTACTTTGTACACACCCCTATCACTAATATACAGTACCAGGAGTAGGCTTTTTCCTCCACTGCAAGGGTCCGAACTAGGGTAAAACTTTGCCTCATATTAGCATCCAGCCTAACAGTCAGGGATATCCTTCCGAATGATATGATGGAATCGTATCTGCCAACTACTAAGAGACAGGTGTGTCTGGGGGGCAATGTGTGCGAGAGAGGCCTAAAGATAATGTGTGTGCGGGAGACACATAGGCACATATATGTGCGTATAGAGGGCTAGTAGAGACCATGCGTGTGTATATATGCATGAGAGAGAAATAGTGTTTTCCAACTGAGATTAGTGAAAAGAGTGGTACATAGTAGTCAGAAAGAGAGAGAGAGCAATACAGAGAGAGCATGTGCGTGAGACTCCGCGACACCCCGAGAGAGATTGTGAGCATGCGTGGAAGAGAAATGCCGATGCATATAAAGTGTGTGCACTTATGCGGTAGATAGAGAGATATATAGCGCGTTTGTGAGAACGGGTCGAGGCATAGTGCATCTACGTGTAAAAGGTAGTTCTACGCATTAAATTAAATTATAAATGACATTATTATTTTTGGATGAGATCATGAATTTTGCAAATTGCGTATGGACGAAAATCGGTCTATCAGACACCCATACTCTATTGCGTTCTAGCATGTGCATGTGTTTATTTCATATTATCGATCCATAGAGTGAGAGCACTCCATGTTGTTAGTGTGAAGCAATGGATGCTTTTGCAATTCATATTAAACATTAATTAGTGCACTCCATGTTGTTAGTGTGAAGCACTTTATACATCTGTCACTTGCATGGATACATTCCAAATTGCTAGCTACGAAATATAATACATGTCGAATTCAACATAAAGGGGATTTCGAAGATTAGAATTCATAGGAAGTGCATTCATCTATTTGAACCCGAGATAATGGCATTTGTAAATCAGATGTAAAAGGGGGCATCAATCTTTGTTGTGTGTTTGAACATGCTATATATATTCATACACATGTCTAACTTTTTTTTGTAACCAAGGAGATTATATCTGGAACCATGCATAAACTAAGGTAAGTTGCATATTTTTAATATATACTTGTGTACAATGTATATTCAAATGTACCCCCTCCATTCCAAAATAATTGTAGCTTTAGGATTTTCAAGAGTAAAGATTTGTGAAGTTTGACAAATCCTGAAAGTTCAATTCAAGAGAACCGAAAACGTCAATGCTTCTGCTCCCAAATATTGAACGAAGTGCCAAATAGGCCTCTGGCCACACAAAACCGCGCGAGACTAATGTTTGGTGGTAGGAAATTATTGTCCTGACTCTGCCCGTGTAGTCTATCGGCCCGATGTCCAAGTCTAAACCGGGGTAGGTTTGTAACTTCACCATGACGTCGGTCTCAACCGCCTCCGAGAAGCATTCATACATCGTGGGTGCCTAAACACTCATGCGCTCGGCCGAAATCTATCCCGCCCACATTTGGGACACCTGAGATTACTGTCCTACCCCCAACCCGCAATATATTCGAAATTTTAGATGGGGGCAAAGTTTGTAACTTTCCCCAAATTTCAAACAAGAGCGTCCCAAACCGAAACATTGTTCCCCCTTAGTTCCCCGCCTCCCTCTGTTTCCCCATTCATACTCCATGGGCGCCAAAATGCCCTCTCCACCAGCCGCGAAACCATAGCCTCCTCCGTCCTCCACCCCATAGCGCCCAATCCCCCACCGCCCTCCTCCATCACGCCGGAGCCGGTACCCCGACATTGTCCCCCAATGCAACCGCAACCACAACGCCCTCATAGACTTAGCAGCTGAAGCCGAGGTAGAGCTGCCTCCACAACGTCGACACCGACGTGCGCCGTACCAGAACCACTTCGACCACGCCGTCCTGTGCTTCACTGTTGCAGCTCCACTGTCGCAACTGTCCACCGCACCGGAGCTATTCCCGCTACGCCGTTGTTCGCCGTCTCGGATCTGGTTCCCCGCCACCGACAGACGGCCACCGCACCACACTCAACAACTTGGCCATGGGTTCGTCCAAGGCTCCACCGTCCTCCACAACTTCTCGTTTCCAGCGAACCACAAGAAGATCGTTGGAAAAATAGAAGGAGGACACAGCACTGCCAGCAGAAAGAGGTACTCCTCTTCCCTTATTGATGCAAACCTTACGTCTTTGCTCACACCGTATTCATCCCATGAAAGAAACTAGTTGAGTGCTTCTTACTACATCTTGTTCGTGATACTAAATGCACAAGGTTTCCTCCCTTTACTATTTCACCTTTTCTAGAGGTCAGTAGCCCGCCTGGATTTCAATTCAGGGTCAGCCAAACTGCAATTAAAAGAAGCAGCACCCGCTTAGGCGCGCGGAGCACCTAGTCCGCCTATTCGTCGGGGAAGCGGCACATCGGTGTCTATCATAGGGGTGTGGGGCGCAGGAGCTGCTTGCGCCCGATCTAGAGGTCGGCGGGGCTTCAATGGATGGCCGGGGGGCGGTGCCAAGCACGGCGGTGCGGTGAGGTGAGGTCGAGGGGAGGGCGCAAGCAGGGGACTGGGCCGGTGGTCGCTGGCATTTGGAGGAAGATCATCAACACTGACTGGCTGGAGGTAGATGAAGGTGATCTGCCCGTTCTTTGTACATGGGACGGTGCAGAAAAAATGGGCTAACCTATTTGTTTTCAATCGACTGTTATTTTCATAGAATTCTGTAGTAATTTAGTGTGTCATGCATGTTGTAGAGCTATCATATGTCTCCCGTCATTTATTTCTCACGGACCTGCTATCTGCTACCTTTACAATGTACTATTTGTGCACACACTTCACCCATACTCACACTACTTTTTTATGCATGGGTATTTCAGACTCTGATGCAGTGTTGATGAATGCAGAAAAGAAAAGATAGAAGTCGCTCCAGTGTAATTCGAAGATAAGCACTAAGCGTTTCAGCGCTCCAAAGGGTGCAGTGTCAGCAGTTGGAGACAGTAAACGTAGCTCTGCAGTTGATGATCTCAATTGCCACACACAACCATCCTAGGTGCTTGCTTTAACTTCGCGCTGTCAAATGTGGTTGCATGTTGCATATGGTGTCTAGCTTGTATTCCTTCCAATTTGCTTAAATTGCATCTGCTTACTTTACACATTATACCTTTGACAATGACATGCCTTCCTGTTTTTGATACATACTACATATGTCTAATAACCATGTTCTTACATCAAACTAATGCACTTTTGTATCCCTCGACAATCACTTATGATTATAAAGTCACCCTAGTGGGTTACTGTGAAACGCCATACTCGTTTAAAGAGTGCAGTGTCATCCTCCCCACATGATTATCAAGAAACAGCAAGGCTAAATGAAGATAGTCAAGGTAGCTCTCTAGTTTATGACCGCAATTCCCCCACACCACCATCACAGGGGCTTGCTCTACTTCGCAGTGTGATATGTGGTTGCATGTTGCATATGGTGTCTAGCTTGTAATGCTTCTAATTAGGTTAAATTGCATCTGCTTAGTTTACACATTATACCTGTGAATATGACATGCCTTCCTATTTTTGGTACACACTACATCTATGTGTTAACCTTGTTCTTATATCAAACTACCTCTCTTATGTATCCTGCATCAATCGCTTACGACGAGTCACCTTTATTCGTTGCATATTGCATATTATTTCTAGCCTGTTGCCATGTATTGCTTCTAATTTGGTCAAATACATTTGTTAGGGCACCCTTTTAATTTGGCAGAGTGATATTGATTTCATCTTTCATATGGTTTCTAGCTTGCATTGATTTTAACAAGTTCAAGCACCTTGTGCTTAGTTTACACTTTATACATCATACATGTGAATATGTCATGCCGTCCTGTTTTTCATACATATTCCATCCTCCTATCATGCGGCTGCCTTACATGAAAGTAGTGTTCGTCAGTATCATGCATCAATGAGTTTTGAAGAGAAAATCTTATTCCTTTTTCTTGTGGGTTTGACTTGACAAGGCAAAATCAAGAAAGAGGAAGGAAAATAGTAAGGAAGGCGATGATGGTTGTCCTCTGCAGTAACGTAAACGGAGCATCTGTAACGATTCTCCTTGTACTGATAGTGCATTACAAGGTCCAAGTCTCCGCTCCCCTACTCCACCATCCAAGGTGCTTGCTCTAACTTGGCAGTGTGATATCTGGTTGCATGTTGCATATGGTGTCTAGCTTGTATTGCTCCTAATTAGTGTAAACTGCATCTGCTTAGCTTACACATGATACGTGTGAATATGGCACGCTTTCCTATTTTTGGTACATACTACATCTGTCTATCACACCATGTTCTTACATGAAACTACTCTTCTTGTGTATCCTACATCAGTCGCTTATGATGGGACACCTTTAAGTTGGCAGTGTGATATTGGTTTGCATCTTGAATATGATTTCTAGCATGTATTGCTTCTAGTTTGATGAACACCACCTATGACGAGACAGTTTTAACTTGGCAGAGTGATATTGATTGCACCTTTCATATGGTGTCTAGTTTGAAGTGCTTCTAATTTGTTGAAGTGCCTTCTGCTTAGTTACCACATCATAGGTGTGAATATGTCAAGCCGTCCATTTTTTCGTACATATTCCATCCTTGTATCATGACTTTTCCTTTCATTAGAGTAGTGTTCGTCAGTATCATGCATGAATGAGTTCTGAAGAGCGAATTATATTCCTTTTTCTTGTCGGTTTGACCTCACAATGCAAAACCAATAAGGCTGAAGGAAATTGGCAAGGCATTGGATGATGGTGGTCCTTCCGAGCCACTAAAACGGAGGTTCACTACAGATTCTACTCCGCCATCCTCCCAACAAGATTCACAAGACAACGCAAGGCTAGACAGTCAACGTAGATGTGTAGATGATGAGCACATCTCCCCTACTCCACCATCACAGGTGCTTGCTTTAACTTGGCACTATTATATGTGGTTGCATGTTGTGTATGATGTCTAGCTTGTACTATTGATTCTAACTTTGTTGAATTGCATCTGCTTACTTTACACATAATGCCTATAAATATGACATATGTTCATGTTTCTAGAACATACTATATCTGATCACACGATGTTCTTACATCAGACTACTGTTCTTGCATATCCCGCATCAGTCACTTATGATAAGGCACCTTTAAGTCGCCACTGTGATATTAGTTGTGTCTTGCATATGATTTCTAGCATGTACTGCTTCTATTTGTTGAAACGCCATACAGTTTGAACTTGGCAGAGTGATATTGGTTGCATCTTTCATATGGTGTCTAGCTTGCAGTGCTTCTAATTTGTTGAAATGCCTTCTGCTTAGTTACCACATCATAGGTGTGAATGTCACACCATCCTGTTTTTCGTACATATTCCATCCTCGCATCATGTGTTTGCCTTTCATTCGAGTAGTGTTCGTCAGTATCATGCATGAATGAGTTTTGAAGAGCGAATTTTATTCCTTTTTCTTATTGGTTTGACTTCACAATGCAAAATCATTACAGCTGAAGGAAATTAGTCTGGCAGTGGATGATGGTGGTCCTTCGGAGCAACTCAAACAGGGGGTCTCTACAGATTCTACTCCGCCATCCTCCCAACAAGATTCGCAAGACAACACAAGGCCGGACTGTCAACATAGCTGTGTAGATGATGAGCACATCCCCCCTACTCCACCATCACAGGTGCTTTCTCTAACTTGGCACTATTATATGTGGTTGCATGTTGCGTATGATGTCTAGCTTGTATTGCTTCTAACTTTGTTGAATTGCATCTGCTTACTTTAGACATAATGCATGTGACTATGACACATGTTCCTGTTTCTAGAACATATGTGTGCATGATGAGAACATCTCCCCTACTCCACCATCACAGGTGCTTGCTCTAACTTGGAACTGTTATATGTGGTTGCATTTTTCGTATGATGTCTAGTTTGTATTGCTTCTGATTATGTTGAATTGCATCTGCGTAGCTTACAACTTATACCTGCAACGATCACTTACCCATAAGACACATTTAACATGGGACTGTGACGTAGGTTGCATCTTGCATTGTCTTCTAGCTTGTACTACTTCCAATGTCTTGAAATGGCACTTACGACGAGACACTTTTTACCTGATAGAGTGATATTGCTTGCATGTTCATATGGTGCCTATCTTTCATTTCTTCTAATTTTATTGAAATGCCTTCCGCTTACTATTTTTTCATACATATTCCATCCTCCTATCGTACGTGTAAATATGAAACGCTGTCTTTTTTGTATATATTCCATCCTCCTATCCTACGCTTGCCTTACATCAAAGTAGTATTTGTCTATATCATGCATCAACTAGTTATGCAGAGCTAATTTTATTCATCTTCTTGTGGTTTTGACTTCATAAGGTAATATCAGAAAATAGGAAGGAAAAGCGTAAGTTAGGGGATGTTGGTGGTCCTCCGCACCGACGCAAACAGAGACTCTCTAGATTTGCCACTGGTACTGCTAATGAAGTTGAAGTCCCAAGTCTACATGATGAGTTCATCTCCTGTAATCCACCATCGTAGGTGCTTGCTCTAAGTTAACAGTGTGATAATTGGTTTCATGTTGCATATGTTGTCTAGCCTGTATTTCTTCTATTTTGATTAAATTGCACCTACTAGGTTTATACGTTATAGATATGACATGGCGTTTTGTGTCTACAATACACTGCATCTATCTTTCATACCATGTTCTTACATCAAAGTACTGTTGTTGTGTATCGTGCATCAGTCACTCATGATTGGACGCTTTTAACATGGAAGTTTGATAGTGGTTTCATCTTGCATTGATTTCTACGTTGTACTGCTTCTAATTTTTCGAATTGCCACTTATGACAAGACACTTTTAACTTGGCAGAGAATATTGGTTGCATCTTTCATATGGTGTCTAGCTTGCATTACTTCTATTTTCTTGAAAATCCTTATGCTTAGTTTACACATCGTAGCTGTGAATATGTCATGCCATCCTATTTTTTCTTACATATTCCATCCTCATACGGTTGTCTTACATCAAAGCATTGCTTGTCCGTATCATGCATCAATGAGTTCTGAAGAGCGATTTTATTCTTTTGTGTTGTGGATACGGCTTGACATGGCAAAGTCAAAAAAGAGCAAGGAAAATAATATAGTAGGGAGTGGTGTTACTCGTCGGGAGAAACGGAAAAGGATCCGCCGTCCAGATTCTGCTGGTACTTATAGTGTAGTAGAAGGTCCAAGTCCACCGGCTAAATCTACAAACACAGTATCACCTGCTCCACCAGTTGCAGCATCCGCTTCAACTGTACTAGAATCTCAACGAGTTACTCATTCGTTTGCTCCGGAACTGGCCAGTTCCCACGCTGCCTTCACACCTAACACTACTTCTGAAGCACTGCTGACACAACAGGACTTGGCAAGATCAGATGAACCTCATGAGCATCAACACCAAGACGGTACCTGACCGAGTCAAGTTGTAGTTGCATGCTCCTTTACATGTACTCTCGTAGTTTCACGTACACTAACACTTTCCATATTCGTTGTTGAACTAGCACCACGGCACAAGTGGAAATAGACATCAGGGATAGTGCTTGACAGATTAAAAAATCTAAAGGAGGAAGAATGGAGATCCATTTTGAGGCAGGTTTAAAAAGGCCACGTGATGCTACAGAGTCGGCCAAGTTAGTATCAGAGGCAGTCGTTGCCGTTAGGTGTCATGCACGTATCCTCCCAACGTGGATCCAGTACAAGAATGAGAAAGACAACACCCAGTTTAACACCTTCCTTGACTATTTATCCGTAAGTAATGTTATTCATCGCAATTAGTAATATTGTCTTGCTCTATCCCATACTTTCTAGCTTCCTCCTAATAAGACTCACATTCTTTTTTCAACAGATGAGGTTCAAGTTGGATCCGAAAGATGATGCAACTAAACAAGCATGCACTCATGTTTTTCAGTCTGCTCTGCGACAATATCGGTACCACCTTAGAAAATCTCACTTTGAAGGCAAGCTAACAATGAAATCGCCCAAACATCTCTAGTGGAATATATTACAGATGAAGACTGGACAGCCTGTTAAACAATGGTCTGATCCAAAGTATCAGGTAGGCTATATGTATTTGATTAGACCACATATTGAACTTGTATTTATGTATGTGCCTTACAAGTGTATCTTCTTCTAGGCTAACTATTTGAAGAACAAGACCAACCGTTCTAAAGTGAAATTCCAACAGACAACAGGATCTCGTAGCTATATTGCACACTGCGGGGCTCTTGTAAATAGCTGCAACTTCCTTCTTTTTTCTGTGCCATATTATCGTATCTATATTGACTTGTTCCAAATACAGAGGAAAGCCTGTGCAGACCAAAAAGAACCTGAACCAAATGCAGTGCAAATCTTCAAGGATTGCCACACCAGCAAGATGAAGGGCATGAGCACACCAGTTCAAGCCGCTATTGTAAGTCCTTACTCCTCCTGACTTTGAACTGATTGGTACTGTGATGTGTTCATTTAACTACTTGGTTTGAAGCCAATGTCAGTTACTCTGTTCACTTTTCAACACAGTTGTCTTAACGTATCATTTCACCTTACATGGTTTTAAAGAGATGAAGGATATTATTTTGGTCTTGATCTGTAATCTAGTTGTTATGTTCACGTGCGCACACAATGATAAAATAGCATGTTTCTTTTATATCTGTTTGCCCATGATATGAATGATGTCATACTATGTTCATCCTACTTTAAACCATGTCTCTTTATCCTTAGATGTCAACGAATGTGAGGAAATAGACAATACAGTAGGCATGCTACATGGACATATGTTCCGAAAGTGATTTTATTATGTAGTTGGCACTACAATACATGCTAATGTATTATAGTAGTTCACCAAAATAAGTTATGTATAAATGTGTAACCTACTTTGTTTGTTTTTGTCTCATTAGTAACTTATCTGGTACACTAATCTACAAGTTCAAACTTTCAGGAAGCTATGGAACAAATGATTGAACAACCACAACCACCTGAAGGTGACGAAGCTACCACAGGCACAATGTCACCTCTTGTTGCAGTGCGTCAGTATCTCTCCACTAACAGTGCAAAAAGCACCTTCCTGCGTAATTTTGGGTTGGTTGTCAAGGTAACCTCGTCCAAATCGCCTACTGAACAAAATCTTCCTGCTAGACAGAGTGATATATCTGTGCTCCAGACACAAGTCTAATCCCTAATGGACGTCGTTTTGGAAACAAGAATAGTGGTTGACAAATGTCGTCAAGATATGAATGGTTTTGAAACTAGACTATTAGACATTCGCTTCGTTGTTCAAGAGCAATAGCGGAAAAAAGGTGAAGATCGTGCTGCTCCATCAGATTCTACAGCCTGAAACATTAGCACTCAGGTCAAATGATATGTGCTTCTATACATCTGATGGTGCTTTTATCTGCAAGGACTGTAAACGTTATGCCAACAGGCCTTTTGTTGTATGGTTGGAATTTATTTTGTTGTGATACATCATTTATGATGCCGCCTAAGGCTGCAGTAATTACGACGCCATTTTTGTATAGTGTAGGTTTATCTTAGTAATGTATTCGATCGAAAGCTTCGTAGGATCCCAACATGCCAACACTCGTCGGGCCCATACCAATTGGGCTAAAAATGATTATGGGCCGAAATTTGCATGTAGCCCACTAAAAATATCAAGGCCTAAATCAGCATAAGCTTTCATATTTTTCTGGTAGGCATGTGCCCATAGTGGGCCTTTAACAGGCCTAAACATAATTTGGGCCCTCAGTAACAATAGGCCGTTTACACGTGTAAATATCTCGAGCCCACAAAAAACACGGGCCTTTAATAGACTGAAAGTGAGATTGGGCCCTGATTGTGCCAAATAACCCACTGGTCTTAGCAGGCCAAAATGGTAGCCCATTTACGATGCAGATCTTTCACAGGCCGAAATTTGGACGGGCCGTAAATGCACCGACCTAATACACGGGCCTTTAACAGGCCAGAAGTTCGGTCAGGCTAGATTATCATCATTTTCATATGGGTCGTTAATGGGCCCGATGTAACGTTGGGCCACATATGGCCCATCGATTTCATCCGACGTTAGCAGGCCGAAAGTGGCCCAAATCTATAGTGGGCCTCTAACAGGCCGAATGTCAGACATGGCCGAATATGACCCAAATCCTTCACGGTCGTTTATGGGCCGAAAGTTTCAATGGCCTGTAAATGGGCCTAAATTAAGCAGGACCTTTAACAGGCTGGAAATACACCGGGCCGTAATTCGGTCCATATACTTAGCGGACTGTTAACGGGCCAGAAGTGACCATGGGCCGCGATGATGACAAGTTTAGGACACGCCATTGACGGGCCGATTTTACACTAGCCGTATAGGCCTTAACTGAGAATGTTGGGCCGTTAGCTGGGCTGGCCCTTTATGGTCCGCAAAATCTTGTGGGCCTTTAGTTGGGTCGGCCCATTTAAACTTTATGGGCCCGTCCACGTGTCAACATATCATAGGCCCATCTCGACCGTTGGATGAGTGACACCTGTGCCAACGCGGAGCTGACACGTGGTTCCGTCGGCCAATGAGAATTTTACACGTGGAAAATCGGCATTGGTCGTGGCTGTTAGCGGGTTGTCGGATCCAAAATCGGACCCGATAGCTTAACGGCGTCCCGTTACGATGGATGCCACATGTCGGTCACCCTTGATGGAAGCACTTCTATGATGCACGATTTATCGTCATGGAAGTGGACATTTACGTGATGATAATTTTGGTAATGTCATGGAACACTTCTACGACAGCACAGGTATGACTATCTTCATTCTGTCATAAATTTGTGATGGATGTGCATGCATGATAGGAAACGTAATCTACTATGACAAACACATATCATCACGGAAGTGTATTTTTTTGTAGTGTGAACCACATCGACGTGGAGGAAGTTGAAGATCAGCCTGACGCAGTGATTGGTAAGTTTTTGGTTAAGTCATTTACCGCTCTCGTTCTTTTTGATACGAGTGCATCACATTCATACATATCAAGGGGATTTGTGGATAAGTTTAAGTTGCCAACCTTAGCCCTTAGGTCACCCATGTTAGTAAGCTTGCTAGGAGCAGAGTATATGGCCAGCCGATGGTGTGACCGGTTACCCTTAACCATTGGTAGCCATGTTTTCCTCTCCGACCTAGTAATTTTGGAGTCACGAGGATTGGATATAATACTAGGCATGGATTGGCTATCAAAGTATGGAGGAAACATTGACCGTGCTTGCAAGTCAATTCTGCTCACCACCCCAGAGGGAAAAAGGATCAAGTATGTATCCAGGCATGCGCCAGGGAGGACCCAAGTGAATTCCCTCTCAGGAGTTGTTCAGGAGGAAGTGCATGTAGTGAAGGATTACCCGGATGTATTTCTAGAGGAACTACCAGGCATGCCACCAGATCGGGACATTGAATTTGTGATAGAGTTGTTGCCAGGCACCGGACCAATATCAAAGAGGCCATACCGGATGCCCGCAAATGATCTAGAGGGAATTAAGAAGCAGATTAAGGACTTATTGGAGAAAGGTTATATTCGACAAAGTTCATCCTCACAGGGAGCCCTAGTGCTTTTGGTTGAGAAGAAGGATGGCTCTTTAAGAATGGTTGTTTATTATCGTGCATTGAATGAAGTGACGATCAAGAACAAGTACCCACTACCGATGATCAACGATTTGTTTGACCAACTGCAAGGAGCTAAAGTATTTTCCAATATCGATCTATGATCAGGATATCACTAGCTGAAGATCTGAGAACATGATATACCTAAGACATCTTTCCCCACAAGGTACGGGCTATATGAGTACACTGTCATGTCATTTGGATTGACTAATGCCCCCGCCTATTTCATGAGTATGATGAATAAGGTGTTCATGGAGTTCTTAGATAAGTTAGTAGTGGTGTTCATTGATGATATTTTCGTATACTCGAAGAATGAAGAGGAGCAAAAGGAGCATTTGCGTTTAGTTCTCAAGAAGCTCAGGGAACATCAGTTATATGCCAAGTTCCGCAAATGTGAATTTTGGTTGAAGGAAGTTGGATTCCTTGGACATGTTATATCAGGAGAAGGTATAGCCATAGACCCCACCAAGGTTCAGTCTGTAACTTTGTGTTTGGCACCCACCTCAGTTGGGGAGATCCGCAATTTTCTAGGACCCACGGGATATTATCGGAGATTCATTGAGAATTTTTCCAAGATTGCGAAGCCTATGATGGAGTTTTTGAAGAAGGACACCAAGTTTAAATGGATGGATGAATGTGAGTCCAATTTTCAGGAGTTGAAGAAACGTTTGGTTACAGCCCCAGTGCTGGTTCTACCGGATATATGCAAGGATTTCCAAGTGTATTGCGACGCTTCTCACTTGGGACTTGGAGGAGTACTTATGTAGGACGGAAGAGTTGTTTCATATGCCTCACGCCAACTTCGACCGGATGAGTTAAATTATGCCACACATGATTTCGAGTTAGTAGCCGTGGTGCATGCACTCAAGACCTAGAGACATTTTCTTATCGGGAACCGTTGTGATGTGTACACAGATCACAAGAGTTCGAAGTACATTTTCACGCATAAGGAGCTGAATCTCAGGCACAAGAGATGGTTGGAGCTCATAAAGGATTACGATATAAAGTTGCATTATCATCCAGGTAAGGCCAATGTCGTAGCAGACGCTTTGAGCCGAAAGAGTTATGCCAATACCCTCGTAAGCGAAGGATTACCGCAGGAGTTAGTCAAGAATCTCAAGGAGCTTTGTTTGGACATAGTTCCAAGAGGTTTTGTGGCAACAATGGAGGTTCAGTCTACATTATTGGGAAAGATTCAAGAAGCTCAGAAGGATGATAAGGAAATTTCTGAGATAAAGGAGAAAATGAGCAAAGGAAAAGCCAAGGGTTTCCGTGAGGATGAGCACGAGACCTTATGGTTTCAAGATCGTATTTATGTACCCAATAATGATGAGATCAAGAAGTTAATACTTCAGGAAGCCCATGACTCGCCATACTCGATTCACCCCGGAAACACCAAGATGTATTTGGATTTGAAGGAGCATTTCTGGTGGACTGGAATGAAGAAGGATATTGCCGAGTATGTAGAAGTGTGTGATGTATGTCAGAAAGTGAAGGCAGAACATCAGAAACCAGCAGGATTACTGCAGCCTATGCCGATACCCGAATGGAAGTGGGACAAGCTTGGCATGGATTTTATCACCAGATTGCCCAGGACCCGATCGGGATACAATTCAATCTGGGTAGTAGTTGATCGTTTGACAAAGGTAGCTCACTTTATACCCGTGAAAACCACCTATACAAGCACGAAGTTGGCCAAAATATATATGACCAGGTTTGTATGTCTGCATGGAGTTCCGAGGACCATCGTATCAGATAGAGGAACACAATTTACCTCGAAGTTTTGGAATCAGCTACACCACACTTTGGGTACCAGGCTAGAGTTCAGTACATCCTTTCATCCATAGACAAATGGACAGACAGAGAGAGTCAATCATATTCTGGAGGACATGCTGAGAGCTTGTGCGCTAGATTATGGATCTAGTTGGGATGACAATTTACCTTATGCCGAGTTCTCATACAACAACGGCTATCAAGCCAGTCTGGAGATGGCACCTTTCGAGGCTTTGTATGTGAGAAGGTGTAGGACACCATTAATGTGGGATGAAGTTGGAGACCATCAGTTGTTTGGACCATATTTGATTAAAGAGTCAGAAGAGAAGGTTAAGTTGATTCGAGATAGACTGAAGGTAGCTCAATCCAGGAAGAAGAGTTATGTAGACTCAAAACGCAAGGAGGTAGTCCATGAAATCGGAGATAGAGCATATATTTGCATGTCACCTCTGCGAGGAGTTAAACGCTTTGGAGTTAAGGGAAAGTTAGCCCCGAGATTTGTAGGACCATACCGAGTTTTGGAACGTATGGGAGAGGTTGCCTACAAGTTGGAGTCACCCGAAGGACTATTAGGAGTTCATGATGTGTTTCACGTTTCCCAGTTGAAGAAGTTTCATGATGAGATGGCCGATATTCCACTAAGAGATACAGTACCCCTGGAAGCAATTCAGTTGGATAGTGATCTGACCTATGAGGAGAAACCTGTTAATATTCTCGAGTTTGCCAGCAGGGTTACACGCAACAAGGTTATCAAGTTTTGCAAAGTTTAGTGGAGCCACCATACTGAGGATGAAGCCACCTGGGAACAGGAGGAAGACCTACGGAAAGACCACCCACACCTATTTTCTAGCCAACCCGAATCTCGAGGGCGAGATTCATCTTAAGGGGGGTAGGTTTGTAACATCCCAATTTTTCAATTTGGAAGTTATACATAGGTCATCATATGCATCTCATATTTTATTTGTCGTTTGTTGCGATCCTAGAAAATCCTAAGCAACTCAACGACCCACGGAGAGAGTTGGGGATTTCATTATTTTCATATTTGAATTTTTCTCAAATTTGAAAAAGGATTGTTTTGGTTTTAATACTTTTCTCTCCGTATATTTCAAATATCAAAATAAATTAGAGGAGATAAAATGACTTCTCCAAAATAAAAGAAATATTGGACGAAAATGTTAAAATCAAATAAATATTTTATTTGGATTTTTATTGCTATTTTATTTGAATTAGAAAATTCTGCATTTTTAGGCCAGAAAAATGTTCACTTAGTTCTAAATATTTTGTTTAGAATGTGAAAATTGCCTTTGCCATTTTGAGAATTTTTTAATATTTATTTAGGATTTTCTTCAGCGGAATTGTTTAAAAAACATTTCGCCTGAATGGGCTAATGGCCTAGCCGAGCGGGCCGAAGCCCAGCCGCGCCACCACCTCCCGCTCCGACTCAGGACCGGAGTCCCGAGCGCCTGCGCCGCCGCCGCCGAGTCCCGTCGGGACATGCCTCCCGAGGCCGTGCACCCTCACCCAAGCCGCCGCCCCCTCCCGAGGCCTCTATAAGCGCCGCCCCCGCCGCCACTTCCGCCACCGCAGCCACCGCCGCCTGCCAAGCCGCGCCGCCACCGTTAGCCGTCGTCGCCGCTGCTGCTCGCTGTCGTCGCCTCGCTGCCGCGCCGCCGCCCACGGAGCCCCGTCGCCTCGCCGTGACCATGCCACCTCGCCGCCATTCGGATCCCGCCGCCGCCGGTTTTGCCCGGTTTTTCGTCGGTATATTTTCAGTAAACCCTAGATCTAGTTCGGTTTCTTATAAATCGGTTTTCCACAGTTTTTCTCGGTTTAGAGCTATTTTGCGAATGTTCGTTCATTTAGTTCTTATAATGAACGAATTCGTTCGTTTGTCTCCGTTAGCGGACGTTCGTCCGATAGATTTTTCTTTTTCTATTTTATTTTCGCCAGGGACCTATCCATGATTAGTTTTATCGCAGATTAGCCCCTGATCTTCAAACCCTCGCAACTTTTAAACCGTTCATCCAAATCCAGTGAAACCAACGCCAAAATTCTCGAATCCCTCTTTCTAGTTAACCAACTTGAACATGATTTTGACAATTAAAATTTGGTTGCAAGCATATTTGAATTCGAACTTCTTTTGATCGTAGTTTGAGTTTCGTAGCTCCGATTTGAGTGATTCTTTTTGCAAATCGAAGCTCTTCAGTTGAACTTTCAGTTTGGACTTTCTTATCTGAGTTTTACCCTTGCATTTATGCTTGAGTGCTTATGTATGCCATTGTTTGTTTGCGATAGAATTTCTGGAGTGTGAAGCATGCTACTATGAGTCTCTAGGGTTTGTAGATCGTCAGCTAGGCAAGTGACACTCTGATCATATCCCTTTGTTACCCAGTTTTTTATGCATTAGTCTCAATCCTCAAACATTGCATGATTAGGATCTGATTAATATGTGGGTATTGGGAAGTAGATGATGAGGTAGAACCTATTGCCTTTTATTATCAAACCATGGGAGTTACTTCTACGTTATGCTTATACTGCTATGCTATGCTCGTAGACGTGGTTTCAGTTGAGTGATCCATGACATATGTGAGAGTTTTAATTAATGGTTAAACTTAAGGTGGCTACTTTAATACACATCTGGGTGGATTGGTTGAGGCACGCTGGAGCACCCAGTGGTTGTCTGGGCACCTGGAGCAACCCAGTGTTGTCCTAGGATATCCCGGAGTACCCGCGTGATCATCCTATGGTTTGCCACCCAGGCTTAAAGGGATCATAAGATTATTCATGCTAGAAACTTCCGTGTGCATCCACAAGCCATTATGGGCTCTAGCATAGTTGAGTATGTTGCGTGACCTCTTTCAGTGGTAGGCTAGCAGATGTAGGGGATGAAGGTGGTACTATCTACCCAGAGTAAAGAGTTAATGCTTCTGAAAGACTGTATCTCGGCCATCCGTTTCTCTAACATCATGAAGTGCAAGAAATTAAACGGAGGAGATCGAGTCTTGTGGGGAAAAGTGCGCAAAACTCTGCAAAGTGTACAAACTAATCATGATTAGCCGTGTCCCCGGTTATGGACATCTTGAGTATCTGGTGCTTGAATTATTGTTTTGATCTCATCACTCTAAATAAATTGTTGGTTCTTAATACTGTTTAATTGGGATTGAGTTGGAGGAACCTTCTCAATGTTTATTAACTACCATGATAGTTAAATAAAATATATTCCTTTGTTGTAGGAAAAAATGGCTTTTCGCAAAAACATAATAACATAGAGCCTCCACCGGCCAAATATGCATATAGCTATAGTTGTTACCTATTCATTTGCAATACAGTGTTATATTGCTAGCATATTCCATGTGTTGGCATGTTTTCAGGCTGCAACGTATTATGTTGCAGACTTTTCAGACGAAGAGTAAGGTGCGATAGGTCGTTGTCGTGCACTCAGCTATGCCGTTGGAGTTGATGGACTCGTTTTATCTTCCAAGCCTTCTGTTGTTATCTTATTTAGATGGCCCTAAGCCATATTATTGTGTGTGTCAGCATTACCTTCAAAGTGTGTGATTGCAACTCTTTTATAAATCCTTCAAAGTATTGTGTGTGTCAGCATTACCAATCCAGGGATGACACTTATGCACAGAGATTTGACCGTTTGAGGTCGGATCGCTGGAAGACCCATCCGTTAGCTTAGCATGTTGATCGTTCAGTTTTATTGCTATTGCTTTCATGTATGTCAAATACATATTCCTTTGACTATGAGCTCATGCAACTCCCGGATACCAGAGGATTGCCCTGTGTGCTATCAAACGTCACAACATAACTGGGTGATTATAAAGATGCTCTACAGGTATCTCCAATGTTATCTTGTTGGGTTGGCGTGAATCGAGATAAGGATTTGTCACTCTGAGTACCAGAGAGGTATCTTTGGGCCCTCTCAGTAATGCACATCATAAGAAGCCTTGCAAGCAATGTGACTAATGAGTTAGTTGCGGGATGATGTATTACGGAACGAGTAAAGAGACTTGCCGGTAACGAGATTGAACTAGGTATGAAGATACCGGCGATCGAATTTCTGGCAGGTAACATACCGATAACAAAGGGAATTACGTATGTTGTCATAAGGTTCGACCGATAAAGATCTTCGTAGAATATGTAGGAGCCAATATGGGCATCCAGGTTCCGCTATTGGATGTTGACCAGAGAGGTGTCTCGGTCATGTCTACATAATTCTCCAACCCGTAGGGTCCGCACACTTAATGTTCGCTGATGATATAATACTATGTGAGTTATGTATGTTGGTGACCGAATGTTGTTCGGAGTCCCAGATGAGATCACGGACATGACGAGGAGCTCTGGAATGGTCCGGAGGTAAAGATTGATATACATGATGATATGGTTCGGCCAAGGGGTGAAGCCCACGGGTCTTTAGGTCGGTGCAAAAGGAGTTTTGCGAAGGCCAGGGGGCCAAACGCCAGAGACCCTGGTGTCTGGCCCTTGACGCAGAGGCCCATGTCATCTAGACCAGACGCCAAGGACCGTGGTGTCTGGTCCTGGAAGTCCGAGAAGGACTCTTCCTTATGGGAAAAACCGACTTTGAGGAGGGTTTTACTCCAAGTTTTGACCCCAGGGCTCAACATATAAATAGAGGGGCAGGGCTAGCACCTGGAACACATCAAGAATCACCAAGCCATGTGCCAGCAACCCCGTCCCCTCTAGTTTATCCTTCATCTAGTTTTCGTAGTGCTTGGCAAAGCCCTGCAGAGATTGTTCTTCACAAACACCATCACCACGCCGTCGTGCTGCCGGAACTCATCTACTAATTCGCTTGTCTTGCTGGATCAAGAAGGAGAGGACCGCATTGAGCTGAACGTGTGCTGAACGCGGAGGTGTCGTACGTTCGGTACTTGATCGGGACGGATCATGAAGGTGTATGACTACATCAACCCCATTGATAAAAGCTTCCGCTTTGCGATCTTCAAGGGTATGAAGATGCTCTCCCCCTCTCGTTGCTATGCATATCCTAGATAGATCTTGCGTGAGCGTAGGAAGTTTTTTGAAATTGCATGCTAGGTACCCCACAGTGGCATCTGAGCTAGGTCTACGCGTACATTATATGCACGAGTATAACACAAAGAGGTGTGGGCGATAACGGTCATACTTCTTACCACCAATGTCTTATTTTGATTCGGCGGTATTGTTGGATGAAGCGGCCCGGACCAACCTTACATGACCATGTTCATGAGACTGGTTCCACCGACAGACATGCAACTTGTTTTGCATAAAGGTGGCTGGCGGGTGTCTGTTTCTCCAACTTTAGTTGAATCGAATTTGACTATGGACGGTCCTTGTTGAAGGTTGAAATAGCACACTTGACAAAAAATCATTGTGGTTTTGATGCGTAGGTAAGAACGGTTCTTGCTAGAAGCCCGTAGCAGCCATGTAAAACTTGCAACAACAAAGTAGAGGACGTCTAACTTGTTTTTGTAGGGCATGTTGTCATGTGATATGGTCAAGACAGGATGTGATATACATTATTGTATGAGATGATCAAGTTCTGTAAAAGTTATCAGCAACTGGCAGGAGCCTTACGGTTGTCGCTTTATTGTATGAAATGCAATCGCCATGTAATTGCTTTACTTTATCACTATGCGTTAGCGATAGTCATAGAAGCAATAGTTGGCGAGACGACAACGACGCTACGATGGAGATCAAGGTGTCAAGCCTGTGACGATGGAGATCATGACGGTGCTCTGGAGATGGAGATCAAAGGCACAAGATGATGATGGCCATATCATGTCACATATTTTGATTGCATGTGATGTTTATCTTTTATGCATCTTATTTTGCTTAGTACAGCGGTAGCATTATAAGATGATCCCTCACTAAAATTTCAAGGTATAACTGTTCTCCCTGAGTATGCACCATTGCGATAGTTCGTCGTGCCGAGACACCACGTGATGATCGGGTGTGATAAGCTCTACATTCACATACAATGGGTGCAAGACAATTTTGCACGTGCGGAATACTCGGGTTAAACTTGACGAGCCTAGCATGTACAGACATGGCCTCGGAACACTAGAGACCGAAAGGTCAAACGTGAATCATATAGTAGATATGATATACATAGAGATATTCACCATTGAAAACTACTCCATCTCACGTGATGATCAGACATGGTTTAGTTGATATGGATCACGTAATCATTTAGATGACTCGAGGGGTGTCTATCAAAGTGGGAGTTCTTAAGTAATATGATTAATTGAACTTAATTTATCATGAACTTAGTCCTGATAGTATTTGCATATCTATGTTGTAGATCAATAGCTTGCGTATAGCTCCCTTGTTTTATTTTTTGATATGTTCCTAGAGAAATACTATGTTGAAAGATGATAGTAGCAATAATGTGGACTGGGTCCGTGATCTGAGGATTATCCTCATTGCTGCATAGAAGAATTATGTCCTTGATGCACGGCTAGGTGACAGACCTATTGCAAGAGCAGATGCAGGCGTTATGAACGTTTGACAAGCTCGATATGAAGACTACTTGATAGTTTAGTGCACCATGCTTTACGGCTTAGAACCAGAACTTCAAAAATATTTTGAACACCATGGAGCATATGGGATATTTCAAGAGCTGAAAATGATATTTCAGACTCATGCCTGTGTTAAGAGGTATGAGACCTCTGACAAGTACTTTGCCTACAAGATGGAGGAGAATAGCTCAGCTAGTGAGCATGTGCTCAGAATGTCTGGGTACTACAATCACTTGAATCAAGTGGGAGTTAATCTTCCAGATAAGATAGTGATTGACAGAGTTCTCTAGTCACTATCACCAAGTTACTAGAACTTCGTGATGAACCATAATATGCAAGGGATAACGAAAATGATTCTTAAGCTCTTCGCAATGCTGAAATCAGCGAAGGTAGAAATCAAGAAATAGCATCAAGTTTTGATGGTTAACAAGACCACTAGTTTCAACAAAAAGGGCAAGGGAAAGAAGGGAAACTTCAAAAAGAATGGCAAGCAAGTTACCACGCCCGTGAAGAATCCCAAAGTTAGACCTAAGCCTGAAACTGAGTGCTTCTACTGCAAAGGGAATGGTCACTGGAAGCGGAACTACCCCAAATACTTGGCGGATAAGAAGGACGACAAAGTGAACAAAGGTATATTTGATATACAGGTTATTGATGTGTACTTTACTAGTGTTCATAGTAGCCCCTGGGTATTTCATACCGGTTTAGTTGCTAAGATTAGTAACTCAAAACAGGAGTTGCAGAATGAACAGAGACTAGTTAAGAGCGAAGTGACGATGTGTGTTGGAAGTGATTCCAAGGTTGATACGATCACCATCGCACACTCCCTCTACCTTCAGGATTAGTGCTGAACCTAAAATAAATGTTATTTGGTATTTGCATTGAGCATGAATATGATTGGTCATGTTTATTGCAATACAATTATTCATTGAAGTCAAAGAATAATCGTTATTCTGTTTACATGAATAAAACCTTCCATGGTCATACACCCAATATAAATGGTTTATTGAATCTCGATCGTAGTGATACACATATTCATAATATTGATGCCAAAAGATGCAAATTTGATAATGATAGTGCAACATATTTGTGGCACTGCCATTTAGGTTATATTGGTGTAAAGCGCATGAAGAAACTCCATGTGGATGGACTTTTGGAAACACTTGATTATGAATCATTTGATGTTTGTGAACCATGCCTCATGGGCAAGATGACTAAGACTCCGTTCTCTGGAACAATGGAGCGAGCCACTGACTTATTGGAAATAATACATACCGATGTATGCGGTCCGATGAGTGTTGAGGCGCGCTACGGGTATCATTATTTTCTAACATTCACAGATGATTTGAGCAGATATGGGTATATCTACTTAATGAAACACAAGTCTGAAATATTTGAAAAGTTTAAAGAATTTCAGAGTAAAGTGGAGAATCATCGTAACAAGAAAATAAAAGTTTCCACGATACTGATCGCGGAGGCAAATATTTGAGTTACGAGTTTGGCCTTCAATTAAAAAAAATGTGGGATAGTTTCACAACTCACACCACCTAGACACCACAATGTAATGGTGTGTCCGAATGTCATAACCGTACTTTATTAGATATGACACGATCTATGATGTCTCTTACTGATTTACCATAATCGTTTTGGGGTTATGCATTAGAGACAGCTGCATTCACGTTAAATAGGGCACCGTCTAAATCCGTTGAGACGATGTCGTATGAACTGTGGTTTGGCAAGAAACCTAAGCTATCATTTCTTAAAGTTCCGGGTTGCGATGCTTATGTGCAAAAGTTTCAACCCGATAAGCACGAACCCAAATCGAAGAAGTGCGTCTTCATAGGATACCCAAAAGAAACTGTTGGGTACACCTTCTACCACAGATCCGAAGGCAAGATCTTTGTTGCTAAAAATGGATCCTTTGTAGAGAAGGAGTTTTCTCTCGAAAGTAGTGAGTGGGAGGAAAGTAGAACTTGATGAGGTAATTGTACCTTTTCTCGAATTGGAAAGTAGCTCATCACAGAAAATTGTTCCCGTGATGCCTGCACCAACTAGTGAGGAAGCTAATGATAATGATCATTAAACGTCGGATCAAGTTACTACCAAACCTCGTAGGTCAACCAGAGCATGCTCCGCACCAGAGTGGTACGGTAATCCTGTTCTGGAAGTCATCCTACTAGACCATGGGGAACCTACAAACTATGAGCAAGCGATGATGAGCCCAGATTCCGACCAATGGCTTGAGGCCATGAAATATGAGATAGGATCCATGTATGAGAACAAAGTGTGGACTTTGATTGACTTGCCTGATGATCGGCGAGCCATTGAGAATAAATGGATCTTCAAGAGGAAGACGGATGCTGATAGTAGTGTTAATATCTATAAAGCTCGAATTGTCGCAAAAGGTTTTCGACAAGTTCAAGGTGTTGACTATGATGAGATTTTATCACTTGTATCGATGCTTAAAGTCTGTCTGAATCATGTTAGAAATTGCCGCATTTTATGAAATCTAGCAAATGGATGTCAAAACTGCATTCCTTAATGGATTTATTAAAGAAGAGTTGTATATGATGCAACTAGAAGGTTTTATCAAATCCTAAAGGTGCTAACAAAGTGTGCAAGCTCCAGCGATCCATCTATGGACTGGTGCAAGCATCTCAGAGTTGGAATATACGCTTTGATGAGTTGATCAAAGCATGTAGTTTTATACAGACTTGTAGTGAAGCCTATATTTACACGAAAGTTAGTGGGAGCACTACAACCTTTCTGATAAGTATATATGAATGACATATTGTTGATCAGAAATGATGTAGAATTTTTTGGAAAGCATAAAGGAGTGTTTGAAAGTATCTTTTTCAAAAAAAGACCTCAGTGAAGCTACTTATATATGGGGCATCAAGATCTATAAAGATAGATCAAGACGCTTGATAAGACTTTTGATGAGTACATAACTTGATAAGATTTTGAAGGAGTTCAAAATGTATCAGTCAAAGAAGGAGTTCTTGCCTGAGTTGTAAGGTATGAAGTTGAGTAAGACTCAAAACCTGACCACTGCAGAAGATAGAGAGAGAATGAAAGTCATTCCCTATGACTCAGCCATAGGTTCTATAAAGTATGCCATGTTGTATACCAGACCTATTGTATACCTTGCCATGAGTTTGGAGAAGGGGTACAAATAGTGATCCAGGAGTAGATCACTGGACAGAGGTCAAAATTATCCTTAGAGGACTAAGGAAATATTTCTCGGTTATGGAGGTGATAAAGAGTTCATCGTAAAGAGTTACATCGATGCAAGCTTTAACACCGATCTGGATGACTCTGAGTCTCAATCTGGATACATATTGAAAGTGGGAGCAATTAGCTAGAGTAGCTCCATGCAAAGCATTGCAGACATAGAAACTTGCAAAATACATACGGATCTGAATGTGGCAGACCCGTTGACTAAACATCACTCATAAGCAAAACATCATCACACCTTAGTACTCTTTGGGTGTTAATGACATGGCGATGTGAACTAGATTATTGAATCTAGTAACCCCTTTGGGTGTTGGTCACATGGCAATGTGAACTATGGGTGTTAATCACATGGTGATGTGAACTATTGGTGTTAAATCACATGGCAATGTGAACTAGATTATTGACTCTAGTGCAAGTGGGAGACTGAAGGAAATATGCCCTAGAGGCAATAATAAAGTTGTTATTTTATATTTCCTTATATCATGATAAATGTTTATTATTCATGCTAGAATTGTATTAACCGGAAACTTGATACACGTGTGGATACATCGACAAAACACTATGTCCCTAGTAAGCCTCTACTAGACTAGCTCATTAATGAAAGATGGTTAAGTTTCCTAACCAAAGACATGTGTTGTCATTTGATGAATGGGATCACATCATTAGGAGAATGATGTGATGGACAAGATCCATCTGCTAGCTTAGCATGTTGATCGTTCGGTTTTATTGCTATTGCTTTCATGTATGTCAAATACATATTCCTTTGACTATGATATCATGCAACTCCCGGATACCGGAGGAATGCCTTGTGTGCTATCAAATGTCACAACATAACTGGGTGATTATAAGGATGCTCTACAGGTATCTCCAATTGTATCTTGTTGGGTTGGCGTGAATCGAGATTAATTAGGATTTGTCACTCCGAGTATCAGAGAGGTATCTATGGGCCCTCTCGGTAATGCACATCATAAGAAGCCTTGCAACCAATGTGACTAATGAGTTAGTTGCGGGATGATGTATTACGGAACGAGTAAAGAGACTTTCCGGTAACGATATTGAACTAGGTATGAAGATACCGACGATCGAATCTCGGGCAGGTAACATACCGATGACAAAGGGAATTACATATGTTGTCATAAGGTTCGACCGATAAAGATCTTCTTACAATATGTAGGACCCAATATGGGCATCTAGTTTCTGTTATTGGTTATTGACCAGAGGGGTGTCTCGGTCATGTCTACATAGTTCTCGAACCCGTAGGGTCCGCACGCTTAACGTTCGCTGATGATATAGTACTATGTGAGTTATGTATGTTGGTGACCGAATGTTGTTCCGAGTCCCGAATGAGATCACGGACATGACGAGGAGCTCCGGAATGGTCCGGAGGTAAAGATTGATATATAGGATGATATGATTCAGCCAAGGGGTGAAGCCCACGGGGCTTTAGGTCGGTGCAAAAGGAGTTTTGCGGAGGCCAGGGGGCCAAACGTCGGAGACCCTGGCGTCTTGCCATGGGCCAGACGCCGAGGCCCATGGCGTCTGGGCCAAACGCCAAGGACCGTGGTGTCTGGTCCTGGAAGTCCGAGAGGGACTCTTCCTTGCGGGCAAAACCGACTTTGAGGAGGTTCTTACTCCAAGTTTCGACCCCAGGGCTCAACATATAAATAGAGGGGCAGTGCTAGCACCTAGAACACATCAAGAATCACCAAGCTGTGTGCCGGCAACCCCGTCCCCTCTAGTTTATCCTCCGTCGTAGTTTCCGTAGTGCTTGGCGAAGCCCTGCGGAGATTGTTCTTCACCAACACTGTCACCATGCCATCGTGCTGCCGGAACTCATCTACTACTTTGCCCGTCTTGCTGGATCAAGAAGGCGAGGACGTCATCGAGCTAAACGTGTGCTGAACACGGAGGTGCCGTATGTTCGGTACTTGATCGGGACGGGTCATGAAGGTGTATGACTACATCAACATCGTTGATAAACGCTTCCACTTTGCGATCTTCAAGGGTATGAAGATTCTCTCCCCCTCTTGTTGCTATGCATCTCCTAGATAGATCTTGCGTGAGCGTAGGAATTTTTTTGTAATTGCATGCTATGTTCCCCACATGCTAAGCCATCAAGCCAACGGCGGCCCCCATAATCGCCAGACATCATCTCCATATCAGCCTCGAGCACCCCAAAAAGATGGATCCAGCAGATGTCTCGTCCTTAAACAAGGTGCTTGCTCGCATCGCTGCCCTGGGGGTCGCAACAGACTATGATCGGATTGGGCTTAAACCCGACCAGAGGAAAATCGAGTCCCCACAAGTCACCCATCTGGTAGCAGTCATTGAAGAACGAGCCGAGAACGATTCCTACCCCAAGTTAAAAAACCAGCTATATTCGAATCCCCAAGCCTTGTGAGCCGGATACCCATCCCCGGGAAGAGACTGTATGTCCTCCGAACACAAGATCATGCATTGAGCCCGGGAGTCCTTAGGACCTTCCCGATCTTGAACTGGTAAACTCAGAGACTCTTCTAGCTCCGGACTCAATCATGGATCACGACACGGAGTTTAGCCCGCCCACCCACCACAATCAATATTCCCCAAGTACTCCCTCCGGTCCTTTTTACTCTACATATTAGAATTCTCTGAAGTCAAACTTCACAAAGTTTGACCATATTTATATGAAAAAATATCAACATCTGTCATGCTAAAGTTATACAATATGAAACTTTAAGTCATGACACATCTATTGATATTGATTTCAGATTGTGAATGTTGGTACTTTTTTCTATATAGTTGGTCAAACTTTATGAGGCTTGACTTAAGTCAAGTCTTATATGCGAACTAAAAAGGACCGGAGGGAGTAGTTCAGGTCCTCCAAACATATGCGACCTAATGTATGTAAGGCAGCAACCTCAGGAAACGGTCCATCACTTTTGGGCCAGGTTCCTCGTTAAAACACTACAAAAAAATACACTTCTGTGATGATACGTGTTTGTCACAGTAGGTCGCTTCTTTTGTCATGCATGTACATCCATGACAAATTTACGACAGAATCAAGATAGTCATACCTGTGCTATCGTAGAAGTGTTCCATGACATTACCAAAATTATCATCACGGAAGTGTCCACTTCCATGACGATAAATCGCGCGTCACAGAAGTGCTTTCGTCAAGGGTGACAGACACGTGGCATCCACCGTAACGGAACGCCGTTAAGCTATCGGGTCGGGTTTTGGATCCCATAACCTGCTAACAGCCCCGACCAATGGGGATTTTCCATGTGTAAAATCATCATTGGCTAGAGGAAACACGTGTCAGCTCGTCAGTGGGTCAGATAGGCGCCTATGATATGTTGACATGTGGCACGGCCCAACAGTGGCCCATTTAGCTTACAAAGCCGGCCCGTTTGACTTGGTCAAAAGTTAACGGGCTGGCCCATGAAAAGCCTGTTAACGGTCTCTTCACAAATAGCCCATTTTACGGCCCGTTAACTCATGGCCCGTTAGGCCCTAAAGGAAATCGGAACAACACCGTCATGTAGGCCGTCGAATATAATACCATCCCATTTCACTTTCGGCCCATGTATGGCCCACGACGTCTTTCGGCCCATATGAGGCCTTCGTATCTTTCGGCCCATTATAGGCCCACGATGACTCTAGCCCATAATGAACAGTAATTTTCTTTATACCCGTTAACGGCTCGTGATTTACATGGGCCGTTTCCAGCCCGTGTTAGCTTTCGGCCTATTGACGGCCCATACGTTCTTGGGCTCCTTTTCGGCCCTTGATTACTTCCGTCCCGTTACTGGCCTGTTCCCCTAATGGGCCAAATTTGGCCCATGGCAAGAGTCGGCCTGTTGCTGGCCTGTTCCACTAAGGGGCCAAATTCGGCCCATGGCAAGAGTCGGCCCGTTACTGGCCTATTACCCTAATGGGCCAAATTTGGCCCATGGCAAGAGTCGGCCCGTTTCTGGCCTGTTAACCCGTTGCACCGTTTCTTGCCCATTAACGACCCATTATGCCTGTGACAGAATTAAGCCTTTGCTGTTAATGGCCTGTTAACGGCCTGTTACCGTGCGGGGCCGATACCAATTACGCCCGATTATGGCCCATGTAGACCCATTTATCCGACGACCCGAGGCCCACCGATTACAGGCCCATTTATCGACGGCCCGTAGGAGACCCATGGATCCTACGGCCCGTATATGGCCCATGGTAGTTGCGGCCACTAGCAAACCAGGGAAAAAGAAGACTAGGAAATAAATAAGGCCGAAACTAACGCTAGGCTACTAAGGCGATTGCACAGATTACATCCACTCGACATCAAAGATCGCCACCAGTGCAAATATAGGGAACACCCCACACTATACAAAAATGGCTTGCTGTTTTCTTCACGCGGTGGCTGCACGTTAAGAATAAATTTTGTATCGCACCAAAACAAATTACAACTATATAACAAAAGGAAGCTTGGCATAAAACTTAACAGTCTAGCAGATAAATGCACCACCAGAAGTTCAGAATCTCAGTTCATTTGACCTGACTGTTATGTTTTCATGCTGTATTGTCCGATGGAGCACCATAACCCTCGCCTTCATTTCCCCTAGGCTCCTGAACAACATAGCAAATGTCTGATAGTCTGGTATCAAAACCATGCATATCTTGATGACATTGAGCAATGTTTCTCCTTGTTTCACAAAGGGTCTATGTTAGGGAATGGACTTGTGTCTGGAGCACAGATACAACATTGCTTTGAGCTTGCATATCTTGATCATGAGGCAGTTTGGACGATATTGCCTTAACAACCAACCTAGTATTACGCAGGAACATGCTTTTGGCACTGTTAGTGGACAGGTACTGACCCAGTGTAGCAAGAGCTGACATTGCGGTTATAGTTGCCTCGCCACCTTCAAAAGGTGGCGGTTCCACCATTTTTTCCGTAGCTCGCTAAAAAGTTGAGGTTTTACATTAGTAGTACCAGAATAGAAGATATTAAGGAGGCAGCAAAACCAAACAAAATACCTTTGGTCTATATACAGAACTTATTCTGGTGAACCCATGTAAAATATTAGTGGTATTTGATTGCAAAGTACATAATAAAACCAGGTTCCAAACATATGACCATGTACCATCTCTAATGTATCGTCTATTTCTTCCATTGTATTGAGGGCTAAGGATAAAGAGATGAAGTTTATAATACGGTAAGCATAGTATGACGTCATTCATATCACAAAACAACTGAGAACAGACAAACAGGCAATTGTAACGTTGTGTGGGCAAGTCCAACACGGAACTAGGTTATGGGTCAAGATCAAAGGAACATCACTCCTCTCTTTTAAACCTTGTAAGGTGCAATGATACACTAAGACAATTGTGTATAAAATTGAAAAGAGTAATAGACATTGGCTGCAAACCATGCAGTTCAAGGCACAAGTCAGAGTAAGTAGTAGTTAAAAGGCACGAGGATTAAGGACTTACAACAGCGGCTTTGACTGGTGTAGTCATGCCCTTCTTCTTGCTGGTGTGACAGTCCTTGAAGATTTCCACAGCATTTGGTTCAGGTACTTTTTGGTCCTTGCGGGCTTTACTCTGCATTTGGAACAAGTCAATATAGATCTGATAATATGGTACATCAAAAAGAGTGAAACAGCAGCTAATTACAAGAGCCTCGCGGTGTGCAATATAGCTACGAGATCCTGTCGCCTGTTGGAATTTCACTTTCGTACGGTTGGCCTTGTTCTTTGAACAGTTCACCTACAAGAAGATAGATTTGTGTGGCACATGGGTAAATAGGACTTCAACATGTGATCTGATGACATATATATAATGTGCCTGATACTTCGGATCGGACCAGTGTTTAACGAGGCCTCTCCAGTCTTCATCAGGTATATTTTCCACTGGAGATGTTTGGGCAAGTTCACTGTTAGCCTTGCCTTCAAAGTGATTTTTCCTCAAGTTATACCGATACTATCGCAGATCAGACTTGAAAACATGGGTGCAAGCTTGTCTGGTTGCATCATCTTGGTTATCCAACTTGAACCTCATATGTTGAAAATTATGGGAGTCTCATTACCAGCAACCTAGAAAGTATTGGACAGAGCAAGACGATATTACTAGTTTCCATACATAACCATACTTATAGATAAATGGTCGAGGAATATGTTGAACTGGGTTTCGTCTTTGTCATTCCTGTACTAAATCCATGTTGGGAGGATACGTACATGACACCTAACAGCAACCGCTGCCTCTGATACTAACTTGGCTGACTCTGTAGCATCACATGGCCTTTTTAAACCTGCCTCAAAACGGATCTCCATTCTTCCTCCTCTAGATTTAGTTAACCTATCGAGCATTATCCCTGATGTTTGTTTCCTCTTGCGCCTAGGTGCTAGTCCAACAACAAACATAGGAAGTGTTAGTGTACATCAAACTGTGAGACTACATATAAAGAAGCATGCAACTGTAACTTGACTCCAACAACTACCTTCTTGCTGTTGAAGCTCACAAGGTTCATCTGATATTGCCAACTCGTCTTGTGTCAAGAGTGCTTGGGAAGTAGTGTCAAGTGGCAAGGGAGCTTGGGAACGTGCTGCTAGCTCAGTTGACGCACGAGTACGCCGTGCAGCTGGTAGTACTGTGGTAGGTGTTGCAAGAACTAGGGCTGTCTCTGCTTGTTTGGTGGCAGCTATTTGTTTCTGTTTGTCTTTTTTTGCAACTCATGTAGCATGGGATGCCGTGTTTGTAGAATTTTCTGCTGGACTTTGACCTTCTATTGCACCATCAGTACTAGCAGAATCTACAGGATTCATTCCCTGCCATTCTATGTTTCTTCCTCTTTCTCTGTGCCATGTTAAGTCAAGCCGACAAGAAAAACGAATAACAATTTAGTTCTTCAGAACAAATTGATGCGTGATGCAGATGAACTGAACTTTGATGTTAGACAACCACATGATAGGAGGATGTAATATGTATGAAAAACAGGACGGAAGAGATAACCAGAACTATGATGTGTAAACTAAGAAGAAGACATTTCACCGAATTAGAAGCAATGCAATGGAAGGAAGACACCATATGAAAGATGCTACAAATATCGCTCTGCCAAGTTAACAGTGTCTCATCATAAATGGCGTTTAAACAAATGTGAAGCAGTACAAGAAATGAATCATATGCAAGATGCAAACAACATCACACTACCATGTTAGAGGTCTCTCATCATTAGTGCCATTGCATATTCACAATGTCGGTGTCAAAACCGGCGGATCTCGGGTAGGGGGTCCCGAACTGTGCATCTATGCCGGATGGTAACAGGGGACAAGGGACATGAAGTTTTACCCAGGTTCGGGCCCTCTTGATGGAGGTAAAACCCTACGTCCTGCTTGATTAATATTAATGATATGGGTGTTACAAGAGTAGATCTACCACGAGATCAGAGAGGCTAAACCCTAGAAGCTAGCCTACGGTATGATTGTATGTTGTGATTGTTGTCCTACGGACTAAAACCCTTCGGTTTATATAGACACCGGAGAGGGTTAGGGTTACACAAGGTCGGTTACAAAGGAGGAGATATCCATATACGTATTGCCTAGCTTGCCTTCCACGCCAAGTAGAGTCCCATCCGGACACGAGATGAAGTCTTCAATCTTGTATCTTCATAGTCCAACAGTCTGGCCAATGGAGATAATCTGGCTGTCCGGAGACCCCCTAATCCAGGACTCCCACAGTAGCCCCTGAACTAGGCTTCAATGATGATGAATCCGGCGCGTAGTTGTCTTCGGCATTGCAAGGTGGGTTCCTTCTCCGAATACATCACAGAAGAATTTGAATACGAGGATAGTGTCCGACCCTGCAAATAAGTTCCACATTTCACCGTTGAGAGAACAATGTTTTCGCAGATCTAATCCGCTAGCTTGTTTTGGCAACATGACGTTACGTCATGGCCCGGTGATTATTCGAACTGTTTCTTTTAACCAGCCCCGCACATAACGCGAGGAAGTTTTTTGACACGTCTTGTCAAAGCAGAGATCGTGTCCCCTTATTATGGGATTCCCATCAATACGGGCGTGGGTAACCCAACTGCGCCATCAATTGCGGTGCTTGGGGGGTAAGCGAGTTTTACCAGGCAAGTGGGGACGCTTAATTTTGTCCGCCCATATAAAGGGATAAGGATTCACCTTTCTATCCACGCCTTCTTCCTCCTCTGCTCGTCCACTCCCTCACACTCGAGCTCTAGCGCCCAAGCTCTCACTGCCATCTCAACCTTCTCCAACCATGTCTGGAGCGGGAGGCAAGTGGATGGTCTCCTCCGTCACGGAGGGAGACGTCAAGAAACTGAGGAGAGCCGGATACCTGCACGACGACATCGCGGACCAGCTCCCAGATGAGGGACAGCTCATCCCCACCCCCAAGCCTCATGAGAGGGTGGTATTCCTCACCCATTTCCTCCGCGGACTGGGATTCCCTCTCCATCCCTTCGTCCGGGGGCTCATGTTTTATTACGGCCTAGATTTCCACGATCTGGCCCCGAACTTCATCCTCAACATCTCGACGTTTATCGTCGTGTGCGAGGCCTTCCTCCGCATCAAGCCCCACTTCGGCTTATGGATGAAGACCTTCAATGTCAAGCCGAAGGTAGTGAGCGGCCGCCAGGTGGAGTGCGGAGGCGCCATGGTGGGCAAGATGCCCAACATCACATGGCTCGAGGGCACGTTCGTGGATACCATAAAGGGATGGCAATCAGGGTGGTTCTATATCACGAGCCACGCGACCCCGCATGGGTAGCGGCCCTCGAGTTCCGATCTGGCATCCCCATGCGGCTTACCTCCTGGAAAGAGAAGGGCCTGTCCTGGGGTAATTCAAAAGAGCTGACCGGACTCCAGTCATGTATTCAGAACATGGTGGACAAGAAGCTCAAGCTTGTCAACATAGTCCAGGTTATGCTCGTCCGCCGGATACTCCCGTGCCAACAAGGGGAGTTTACCTTGTGGGAGTTCAATCCGGCGCAACACCGAACTCTGAACAGGCTCTTCGATACGACTCATGAAGATGCCTAGAGGGTGCTGTTCAAGAGCGCCGAGGTCCCTCCCCCCATTACTGAGGACCGCGGATTCAGCGTGAAGCGCCATGCCAGTGCGGTAAGCTGTTTTACCTTTCACAGGATACTTGTTTTGTATATAGATTGACTCTATGCGGGATCTAAACTCCCGTGCCGTTAACAGGACGGGTAGAAGATGGACGGACAAATCGACTGTCTGGCTCCCTTGCCCGAAGGCCCTGCAGACGCCCTTCTGGCGAAGATGTTGACTCCGGCCCCTTACAAGGTGCCGGAGAAGACCAAGAAGGCCAAGGGAGCTCGAAAGAGTTCCCGACGCCAGGCGTCGTCGGACTCACCGTCCGATGACTCTACGGCGCACTCTTCCCTCGAAGACGAGGAAGAGGAGGAAGAGGCTCCCCCACCGACTGGGGGAGACAAGAAAAGGAATGTCGCCCCAACTGGGGAGGCCGGAGGGTCCAAGAAGGGAAGGATGCTCCTTCCGGACAGCTCCACCGCCGCCGACGAAAGTGAAGACGGGTGGTTACCCAGGGCCAAGCCCCAGGGGAGATCATAAGTATTTGGATACCAAAGTAACCCATAGGATTCCTTTGTCGCATTGCTTTTCCTAACGCCGAACTCAATTGTGCAGGCCGCCCCGAGCCAATATCGAGGTATCCTCGGACGGCTCCCTGGGCTCGTCGAACATGGATAGCGATCCAGTCCCGACCGCCACCTCCCCTCATCCAGCCGACAACGCTGAGGTGCTGTCTCAAGAGGCACCGGATCGAGGGGGGACAGTCCCGGAGGCGCCTCGAGGCGACCTTCCGGACTCTGGGAGCCGAGGGGACGGGATCCTCGAGAGCTCCGAGTTCGGCCCTCAGCCGAACACCACGCCGGACCCTCCAACGGTTCCGAGCTCGGGCGGGCGGTCCCCTTCTAAGGGGGGCGAGACGCCTGTGCTGGTGACCTCTGTCCATCCAGAGGCGCCGGATACTATGTTGGAAGCGCTCCGCAGCGCTTCCATCGAGGAGGAGCACCGCACTATCATGAGTGCAGTGATACAGAAGGTTCAGTCCGCCAAGAGCGGATTGACTGAAGCCTGTACTAGTGAGGGAGTCCTGGATTAGGGGGTGTTCGGATAGCCGGACTATACCTTTAGCCGGACTCCTGGACTATGAAGATACAAGATTAAAGACTCCGTCCCGTGTCCGGAAGGGAGTTTCCTTGGCATGGAAGGCAAGCTTGGCGATACGGATATGAAGATATCCTACCATTGTAACTGTCAGGACCCCGACTCAATGCCACATCGATCTAGCATGTAACGCCTCATATCACTTTGCGGCCTCACGCACGGTATCCCCACGGGTGTCGCCTTACCTTTGCCCGGGGCCGTTTGCGCATTTTGGCACACGTATATGATGGTGTCGCTAGCATCCATATGATAAAGAGCCCAGGCTGACATGGCTAGTCGTAAACCCAAAGTGGCACTAACTTA
Source organism: Triticum aestivum (assembly GCF_018294505.1). Lineage (NCBI taxonomy): Eukaryota > Viridiplantae > Streptophyta > Magnoliopsida > Poales > Poaceae > Triticum > Triticum aestivum. The sequence continues at coordinate 87,254,430 of NC_057806.1, read as the reverse complement.
CAGGGACAGGCATCCATGACCCAGCATCGAACGTGTCGGTCATCAACGAGTGAATCCAGGCTGTAGCACTGGGCTAACAGGACTCCGGTGAACCGGGCTGTAGCGGGCTAGCAGGACTCCGGTATTCATCGCGTGACATTTCCCCGAAGGGACAGACACAGGATCGAAGAAGGACACATGCCGGCCACCTAAGTGTTCCGGAGCAGTAGCAAGCTACCAGGGCTCAGTGGAAGCACTAGGAGACATTTCCCGGTAAGAGAGGCTACTAAGGATAAACAACTAGATAGTCAGATCCCACACATAGCAATACACATTACACGTACGCATAACATGCAAGTATGTGTTGTACAACATGGCATCACAGCATAACTCAACAACTCATATAGATAAAGCCTCAGAAGAGCCATCATAGCATTTATTGCAAACAGGGGTCACAAAACCCATCATACAGAGCATACAAGCAACAAGCGGAAGCATTACATGTCTGGGTACAGACATCTACAAATGAAAAAGGCTGAAGAGCCTGACTATCTACAACATCCGATCAAGATCGTAGCTGAGGTACTAGCTACTAGTCGAAGTCCATGAGAACCCTAGTAAGACCGAAGTCTCTGCTGCAAAAACATAAATGAAGCAACATGAGTACAAAGGTACTCAGCAAGACTTACATCAGATCCTATCATACATGCATTTGTATCAAGAGGGTAATGTGGGGTTTAGTTGCAGCAAGCCAGCTTTGACTCTGTGGCTATCCTGTTCTACGACTACCAGAAACTCTTGAGGTGAGACAACGTACACGAGTCCACTAATCACCACACAATACACTACTATGGATTCATCCCCGTCTCCCTACGAGAAGGCCATCCATAGCATTCACACTTGTCTTGAGCATTTTAGAGTATCCACTTCAGGTTGTCTATGTATCATGTAAGCATCCAAGAAGTCCATAACCGCGGACTCGGCTATTCGAATAGATCATGTTAACCCTGCAGGGGTGTACTTCTTCACACACGCTCTCGCCACTTACCGCCATGTACACGTCATGTATCTCGGCAACCTTCAAGCGGAAGCCTGGCGAGGGTGTCGGCCACGACCTGACTAACCACACAAGACTCTAGCCCAGGTTTATCGCCTATTCGGGTTCCATCCGCAAGGAGATCCGGCCGGGGTGTCGCTTACGGCCCCAAACGATGTGTACAGGGTTCCCGAGCCCACCATCCGGGTGCCACTCGGTACACCAGGCCACGTGTGCCTAGTCTGTCCCAAGCCCACCCTGCCGGGTGCCACTTGGTAGAAAAATAGCACTACCTACAAACACCAGAAACTAGTTGCGACTCCTGGACAGAGACCAAGTTGGTTAATAAGTCGAGAGGGGTCGAGTTACCGGAACCCAATGTGTGGTAGTATCGAGTCATTGGACAACATACATAGAACTCAGTGCTTAAGGACGGTTCCAGTGAGACAACCCACCATGTACTCCTACATGGCCTCTCACCGCTACCTTTACCAAATCGTGTTCACACACACTTCACTCTCAGCATCAGAACATATCGTAACACTCCAATTCATTCCCAATGAACCAGACCTGACACAACTCTAAGCAATAGCAGGCATAGCATGGTAGGAACACAACAATGGCTTCAATCTACTCCTACACATGCTAGTGGGTTTCAACTATTTACTGTGGCAATGACAGGTCATGCAGAGGAATGGGTTCAACTACCGCAGCACAAAGTAGCAAATGAACCGTTGCTGTCCTAATGCAATAACTGAGAGCAGGAGCGAGAGAGTAGGGTTTTATCAAAATGAACAAAGGGGTTTGCTTGCCTGGTAAATCAACAGAGGAGGCACTGCTTCACAGACAGGTACTCTGGAACAGCTCCGGAGCAGGACCTATCGAGAAGGAACGGTGCCGGCAATCAATACACAAACATATGCAACAATATGATGCATGAACATAGCATGAAGATGTGATGTTGTTTGAGCTAATGCAACTAGTAATCATTTGGTTTGAAGTCCATTTGAACCATAAGCTCAAATGCAATTCTAAATTAAGTCTCTTATATATGCCATAATGTGTTTTCTCATATTCAGCATGTATAAGTTGGTTTGTCATGCATGAAACTAGTACAGATGGAAAGATTGCATTTTTCTAATAATTTTTCATATATAAATTATTTTAATCTGAGCTACGGTTGAATTGATATGAATTTTTGAAGTTTAAAACAATTTCTGGAATTTCCTGATTTAATTTAAATCCAGAAATCATATATTGCGCCAGCATGACGTCATCACTACATCAGCGGTCAACGCGGCTGTCCAGGGTCAAACCTGACGTGTGGGGTCCACACGTCAGTGACACTGGGGTTAACCCCGAGTCAAACCTGGGCTGATTAGCTTTGACTAAGCCCTGGGGCCCACTGGTCAGCGTCAGTAGGTGGGGATTAGTGCCTAATTAACAGGGCCACGCCAGCTCGCCGGAGTTCTGGCCGGCGGCGACCAATAGCGCGGCGGCGACTCGCCGGACTTGCGCTACAAGCGGCGTTTGGTCGCGCGAAGACCACCGGGGCGTAGCCCGTCGTCGTCCACAACCAGGGGAGCTGGTGGGGGGCTGCGGGGGCGCCGGAGCTCGCTGGAGCAAAGCTCGCGGCGGCGGCCGGAGCTCGGCGACTTGCGGCCGCGGCGTTGTGGTGCACGGCAGTGGAAGCGGAGGGCTCCTACGGCCTCCTGGCGTCACCGGGAACACGGTGACGCGCGCGGGAGTGGCTGGCTTGGGCTCATGCCACCGTGGCGCCATGGCCGGCGACGAGGAACTTACGGGCGCGGTGGTTGAGCTAGCTAGACGGGGCAAACGAACACGGGGAGGAGGGGGTTCGGTGCGGGGGCTCACAGCGAGACCAGCGAGCGCGAGGGCGAGGTCGGGGATGCCCGGTAGCTCCCGAATCGACGGCGAGGATCCACGGCGGCCGGAGGCGAAGTTGGCGACGGCGACGGCTCCACGGGGTGCTCCGTCTTGCGTGGCTCGACGAGGAGGTAGAGGGGGTCGCGGCGGAGCTCGGGGACTCTACGGAGGGGCAAGGGGACGGCGGGGAGCGCGTCGGTGGTGAGCTGCGGCGGCGGCAGTGCTTCGGGTGAGAGAGCAGGGGGAGAGAAGGAGGGCGAGGGAGAGTGAGAGGGTACGGGGAGGGGGGGGGCGTGGCGACGCGCGGGATCGTCCAGAGCGACGGGAGGGGGGGGGGCGCCAGGCAAGCAGGGAGGCTGGTGGCGTGGCGCGGTGGTGCGCGCACGCGCCGGGCACGCTCCCCTCCCTCTGTCGAGGATGAAGACGACAGAGGAGGAGGCGGGCTGGGCCGCCTGCTGGCTGGGCCGGCCTGCTGCTGCTGGGCCAGAGGCGCCAGGCAGAAGCCCAGGTAAGGTTTTCCTGTTTTATTCCTTTTTCTAAATTTTCTGACATTTGTTCTGATTTAGTAATAATACTAAATCAATTTATTACTTATGCCAATTTTTGCAGGAGCTAGTTATATTATCCAGAGCTCCTTATAAAATGGCATAATTTTTGGACCATATTTCATATATATAACAATATATATCCAAAGCAAAATAATTATCGGATTAATCCAAATGGCCAAAATTAAATATCCATGAGCTCCTAAAAATATTGGTTTGATTTTTATCTCTGTCCAATATTTTCAGAGGGCAACATGAGCATTTTCTTGGACCCTTTTGGAGAAATTTTTATTTGGGTCATTTTCAAAAATGATTCTGAGGGTTCCACCAATCCTCATTTCAAATTTAAATGAAATTTAAATATGATGCACAAATGGCTAGCTAGTCTAAGTCATACCAGACTAGGGATGTGACAACTCGCCCCCACTTGAAAGAATCTCGTCCCGAGATTCAGGGGTCGACGGAAAGAAAGCGGGGTACTCCAGTCGAAGACGATCTTCTCGCTCCCAAGTAGCTTCTCTCTCGGAATGATGAGACCACTGAACTTTGAGAAACTTGATGTTCTGACGTCGAGTGACACGCTCTGCTTGATCAAGAATGCGAACCGGGTACTCTCGGTATGTGAGGTTATCTTGGAGATCAAGCGTTTCGTGGTCCACTCCGCGGATGGGATCCGAGAAGCAACGCCTGAGTTGAGAGACGTGGAAGACATCATGAACTCGAGAAAGATGTGGGGGTAGTTCCAATTGGTAGGCAACCTCTCCTCGTTTAGCGAGAATGCGAAAAGGACCAATGTAACGAGGAGCCAACTTGCCCTTGATACCGAAACGATGGGTACCCTTCAAAGGAGTAACCCGAAGGTAAGCTTTTCGCCAACTTCATAAGTCATATCCTTATGATGACGATCATACTGACTCTTTTGACGAGACTGGGCTGTTTTCAAATTCTCACAAATGATGCGAACTTGCTCTTCTGCCTCCTGGATCATGTCCGGTCCAAAGAATTGTCTTTCACCGGTTTCTGACCAGTTCAAAGGTGTTCGACATCTTCGTCCATAGAGAACCTCAAAAGGAGCTTTCTTGAGGCTGGATTGATAGCTATTGTTATAAGCAAACTCGGCAAAAGGAAGACATTTCTCCCAATCCATACCGAATGAGATAACGCAAGCTCTGAGCATGTCTTCGAGAATTTGATTGACCCGTTCCACCTGACCACTCGACTAAGGGTGGAAAGCGGTACTGAAGGAAAGATGGGTTCCCATGGCAGTTTGGAAGCTCTCCCAGAAATGAGAAGTGAAAAGACTGCCACGGTCTGAATTGATCTCTAGTGGAACACCATGAAGTGATACTATTCGAGAAATATATAAGTCAGCGAGCTGACTAGCAGTGATACTTTCTCGAACAGGAAGGAAGTGAGCCACTTTGGAAAGACGATCAACGACTACGAAGATAGCGTTATTCCCTCTCTTGGTCCTGGGAAAGCCGGTGATGAAGTCCATACCAACTTTATCCCATTTCCATTCAGGAATAGCTAAAGGCTGAAGGGTGCCAGCAGGTCTCTGATGCTCTGCTTAACGCGACGACAAACGTCACATTTAGCAATGAACTCAGCGATTTCTCTCTTCATCCTAGTCCACCAGAACCTCTGGCGTAGGTCCTGATACATCTTAGTGCTACCGGGATGAATCGTGAGAGGAGATTCATGCGCCTCCTTAAGAATCAACTGCCGAAGATGTTGCTTCTTGGGAACCACCAAGCGATTCTCAAAGAAAACAACACCACGATCATCCATAGAGAAACATCCACCAACTCCCTTCTTAATGTTTCTCTTGATCCGGGTAATCCCCGTATCATGCTTCTGGGCTTCTATGATAAGGTCCACAAGGGTAGGTTTCGCCACCAAGGTAGAAAGAAATCCGCGAGGAGCTATGTGAAGATTAAGCTTACAGAATTCCTCATGGAGAAGTGGTTGGCCTTGCTGCAACATGAGATTGTTGCAATAAGATTTACGGCTTAGAGCATCAGCCATGACATTGGCTTTGCCTAAGGCGTAGGTAATCCCTAGATCATAATCTGTGATTAACTCCAACCAACGTCTTTGCCTAAGGTTCAGATCCGGTTGGGTGAAGATATACTTGAGACTCTGGTGATCGGTGTAGATCTCGCAACGTTTACCAAGAAGGTAATGTCGCCAGGTCTTGAGTGCATAGACTACGGCTGCAAGCTCTAGATCATGTGTAGGATAATTCTCCTCATGTGGATGCAACTGTCGAGATGCATAGGCAATCACATGACGATCCTGCATAAGAATGCAACCTAGTCCCTGTCGTGAGGCGTCGCAGTAGATAATAAAGTCTTTAGTGAAATCCGGTGGCACAAGTATGGGAGCAGAAGTCAGGCGTCTTTTCAGTTCCTGAAAACTGTACTCACACTGTGGGGACCACTCGAACTTTTTATCTTTCTTGAGAAGTTCCGTGAGGGGTTTGGCTACTTTGGAGAAGTTTTCAACAAAGCGGCGACAATAGCTGGCTAGACCAAGGAAGCTCCTAACTTGTTTAACGGTCTCAGGTGGAGTCCAATCGAGAACGGCTTGAACTCTCTCGGGATTGACAGCAATGCCCTTACCAGAGATTACGTGGCCTAAGTAGGTCACTTCTGGCAACCAAAATTCACACTTGGAGAACTTGGCATAAAGGCGGTGCTCTCTGAGTTTTTCTAACACAAGTCTAAGATGTTCGGCATGCTCTTCCTCGTTCTTCGAGTAAATAAGAATGTCATCGAGGTAAACCACGACGAACTTATCTAAGTACTCCATGAAGATCGAGTTCATCAAGCGGAGAATGTGGCTGGGGCGTTGGTTAGACCAAAGGACATGACGGTGTACTCGTACTGGCCATAACGAGTGACAAAAGCTGTCTTGGGAATGTCCCCGTTTCTGATTTTGATTTGGTGGTATCCTAACCTCAAATCCATCTTGGAGAAGACTGAGGATCCAGCGAGCTGATCATACAGGTCGTTGATCCTGGGGAGCGGATATTTGTTCTTTATCGTGACCAAATTAACGGGACGATAATCTACAACCATCCGGTCCGTACCGTCTTTCTTCTTAACAAAGAGGACGGGGCAAGCCCAAGGAGAAGAACTAGGATGGATGAAACCCTTTTGCAAGGACTCATCAAGTTGTTTCTTAAGCTCGACTAGTTCTAAGGGTGCCATCTTGTAAGGTCTCCGGGAGATTGGAGCTGTTCCTGGGATAAGATCTATGACGAACTCTACATCTCTGTCAGGTGGAACACCTGGCAGTTCCTCTGGAAATACATCCGGAAAGTCACGGACTACCGGGATATCTTCAAGGTCTGGAAGAGGGCTGGCATTAAGAGAATAGAGCTGACGCTTTGCAACTCTAGTGGAGACGGTGACTATCTGGCCAGATGGGTGTGTAAGCTGAACAGATCTTGTGTAACAATCAATCTTGGCATGATGAGCTGTCATCCAGTCCATACCCAAGATGATGTTAATATCTGAGGACTTGAGGGCTACAAGTGATGCAAGGAATACAAGTCTATCAACAAGGATTTCTTACCATGGCAGATTCTGGTGGTCTGCCATCTAGACCCTGGGGTTTGGATTTCAAGCGGAGTTGGCATATCACAAAATGACATGTCGTGCAAATGAGCATAGCCTTCAGAAATGAAGGAGTGAGATGCTCCAGTATCGAATAGAACTGATGCTGGGTGACAATTGACAAGGAGTGTACCAAGAACGACATCTGGATCATCATGAGCGTCTTTAGCTGAGACGTGATGCACACGTCCACGTTCAGTGGGAACTGACTTGACACTGATCATCTTGCGTGATGGCTTAATACAGCCAACAGTCTTCTCGGGCTGGGGTGGAGCATAACTAGTCTGAGAGCAGTCACGTGCATAGTGTCCTGGCTTCCCGCATGTGAAGCAAGTCCCTGAGATTGGACATGGACCCGCACTGACAAGCGGTCTACCAGTAGGCAAGGGTGGAACATACGACTGAGCTGGGGAAGGCACCACATAGGATGGCCTCGGTGTATATCCGGAAGGAAGAGCGGAGTTTGGAACCCAAATCCGGCGCTTCTGGGAACTAGAACCGGAGGAAGATCCCAAATCACGGGTGTGCTTACGAGACTCCTCGTAAGTGAGCTGAGCTGTCTCTGCATTAATGGCCTTGTTCACAAGGGCTTGGAATGTATCACAATGATGCAGGTGGAGATCACGACGCAACTTGGGGTTGAGACCCTTTCGGAACCTAGCCTGCTTCTTGGCGTCCGTGGACACTTCTTCTGTGGCATAACGGGCGAGGTTCTCGAACTCTCTGCTGTAAGTATCAACAGCCATCTTATTCTGGGTGAAACTACAGAACTCTTCTCTCTTGCGATCAATGAGGGCCTGGGGAATGTGATGCTCGCGAAAAGCCTCAGTGAAATCCTTCCAGGTAGGAATCTGGCCAGCTGGAAGCAAAGCCTCATAGTTCTGCCACCAAAGACTAGCAGGACCTTCCAGGTGGTATGTGGCATAAGTGACCTTGTCATCTTCAGCTACGCTCGCGGAATGCAGCTTATGAGTGATGCTACGGAGCCAGTCATCTGCATCAATCGATGGAATGATGAAAGGTAGGTGGGTGCAAGCGAATGAAATCATGAATGGTAGCAGACCCTTTGAACTGATGTGCGGTGTTCTCCTCGATACGTGCCAACAAACGGTTAGACTCACGCTTGTTCCTCTCCATCTCTAGCATGAACTCTGTCAACGAAGGCTGGTCGGGAGGATCCTCATCCCTACCATCTCCATGGTTCTGGCTACGAGCAACGGAACTTCGCTTAGCTGATGACATCTTGAGAACGAACCAAGGACGGAGTCAGCATCAACTATGGACTGTAGAATGTAGGACAAGGAATTAGTATCTCTCGAACTCCTAGGGAAATTCCGGCAGCATAACGGCAGTAAAATGCTCAGAATGAGACATCCTACTAAAAATGGGGTGGTAACATACTCATCATCATTACTCAAGGTTCTGAGATCATACTAAACAGACTACACCGGAAATACTCGAAAACTGGGGTATGACTCTGATCAACCAATCCTAAGGGACTACGGAGTAGTAACACGTGATCCTGATAGACGGAAGAGAAGCCTAGTTCCTTAATCCCGTCGGAAAGATAGGACGACTCAGATCAGAAGGTCATGAGGTATAAGGAGTAAAAAGAGCCTTACGTTCCATCCCACAATCAATTCCCTTATATAACTAAAGAATTTCTAGACTCAACTTCGACCAGTTTGGCTTGGTAATCCTACAGGCAGTCAAGCTCTGATACCAGCGCTGTCAGGACCCCGACTCAATGCCACATCGATCTAGCATGTAACGCCTCATATCACTTTGCGGCCTCACGCACGGTATTCCCACGGGTGTCGCCTTACCTTTGCCCGGGACCGTTTGCGCATTTTGGCACACGTATATGATGGTGTCGCTAGCATCCATATGATAAAGCGCCCGGGCTGACATGGCTAGTCGTAAACCCAAAGTGGCACTAACTTACAGGGACAGGCATCCATGACCCAGCATCGAACGTGTCGGTCATCAACGAGTGAATCCAGGCTGTAGCACTGGGCTAACAGGACTCCGGTGAACCGGGCTGTAGCGGGCTAGCAGGACTCCGGTATTCATCGCGTGACATTTCCCCGAAGGGACAGACACAGGATCGAAGAAGGACACATGCCGGCCAACCTAAGTGTTCCGGAGCAGTAGCAAGCTACCAGGGCTCAGTGGAAGCACTAGGAGACATTTCCCGGTAAGAGAGTCTACTAAGGATAAACAACTAGATAGTCAGATCCCACACATAGCAATACACATTACACGTACGCATAACATGCAAGTATGTGCTGTACAACATGGCATCACAGCATAACTCAACAACTCAAATAGATAAAGGCTCAGAAGAGCCATCATAGCATTTATTGCAAACAGGGGTCACAAAACCCATCATACAGAGCATACAAGCAACAAGCGGAAGCATTACATGTCTGGGTACAGACATCTACAAATGAAAAAGGCTGAAGAGCCTGACTATCTACAACATCCGATCAAGATCGTAGCTGAGGTACTAGCTACTAGTCGAAGTCCATGAGAACCCTAGTAAGACCGAAGTCTCTGCTGCAAAAACATAAATGAAGCAACATGAGTACAAAGGTACTCAGCAAGACTTACATCAGATCCTATCATACATGCATTTGTATCAAGAGGGTAATGTGGGGTTTAGTTGCAGCAAGCCAGCTTTGACTCTGTGGCTATCCTGTTCTACGACTACCAGAAACTCTTGAGGTGAGACAACGTACACGAGTCCACTAATCACCACACAATACACTACTATGGATTCATCCCCGTCTCCCTACGAGAAGGCCATCCATAGCATTCACACTTGTCTTGAGCATTTTAGAGTATCCACTTCAGGTTGTCTATGTACCATGTAAGCATCCAAGAAGTCCATAACCGCGGACTCGGCTATTCGAATAGATCATGTTAACCCTGCAGGGGTGTACTTCCTCACACACGCTCTCGCCACTTACCGCCATGTACACATCATGTATCTCGGCAACCTTCAAGCGAAAGCCTGGCGAGGGTGTCGGCCAAAACCTGACTAACCACACAAGACTCTAGCCCAGGTTTATCGCCTATTCGGGTTCCATCCGCAAGGAGATCCGGCCGGGGTGTCGCTTATGGCCCCAAACGATGTGTACAGGGTTCCCGAGCCCACCATCCGGGTGCCACTCGGTACACCAGGCCACGTGTGCCTAGTCTGTCCCAAGCCCACCCTGCCGGGTGCCACTTGGTAGAAAAATAGCACTACCTACAAACACCAGAAACTAGTTGCGACTCCTGGACAGAGACCAAGTTTGTTAATAAGTCGAGAGGGGTCGAGTTACCGGAACCCAATGTGTGGTAGTATCGAGTCATTGGACAACATACATAGAACTCAGTGCTTAAGGACGGTTCCAGTGAGACAACCCACCATGTACTCCTACATGGCCTCTCACCGCTACCTTTACCAAATCGTGTTCACACACACTTCACTCTCAGCATCAGAACATATCGTAACACTCCAATTCATTCCCAATGAACCAGACCTGACACAACTCTAAGCAATAGCAGGCATAGCATGGTAGGAACACAACAATGGCTTCAATCAACTCCTACACATGCTAGTGGGTTTCAACTATTTACTGTGGCAATGACAGGTCATGCAGAGGAATGGGTTCAACTACCGCAGCACAAAGTAGCAGATGAACCGTTGCTGTCCTAATGCAATAACTGAGAGCAGGAGCGAGAGAGTAGGGTTTTATCAAAATGAACAAAGGGGTTTGCTTGCCTGGTAAATCAACAGAGGAGGCACTGCTTCACAGACAGGTACTCTGGAACAGCTCCGGAGCAGGACCTATCGAGAAGGAACGGTGCCGGCAATCAATACACAAACATATGCAACAATATGATGCATGAACATGGCATGAAGATGTGATGTTGTTTGAGCTAATGCAACTAGTAATCATTTGGTTTGAAGTCCATTTGAACCATAAGCTCAAATGCAATTCTAAATTAAGTCTCTTATATATGCCATAATGTGTTTTCTCATATTCAGCATGTATAAGTTGGTTTGTCATGCATGAAACTAGTACAGATGGAAAGATTGCATTTTTCTAATAATTTTTCATATATAAATTATTTTAATCTGAGCTACGGTTGAATTGATATGAATTTTTGAAGTTTAAAACAATTTCTGGAATTTCCTGATTTAATTTAAATCTAGAAATCATATATTGCGCCAGCATGACGTCATCACTACATCAGCGGTCAACGCGGCTGTCCAGGGTCAAACCTGACGTGTGGGGTCCACACGTCAGTGACACTGGGGTTAACCCCGAGTCAAACCTGGGCTGATTAGCTTTGACTAAGCCCTGGGGCCCACTGGTCAGCGTCAGTAGGTGGGGATTAGTGCCTAATTAACAGGGCCACGCCAGCTCGCCGGAGTTCTGGCCGGCGGCGACCAATAGCGCGGCGGCGACTCGCCGGACTTGCGCCACAAGCGGCGTTTGGTCGCGCGAAGACCACCGGGGCGTAGCCCGTCGTCGTCCGCAACCAGGGGAGCTGGTGGGGGGCTGCGGGGGCGCCGGAGCTCGTCGGAGCAAAGCTCGCGGCGGCGGCCGGAGCTCGGCGACTTGCGGCCTCGGCGTTGTGGTGCACGACAGTGGAAGCGGAGGGCTCCTACGGCCTCCTGGCGTCACAGGGAACACGGCGACGCGCGCGGGAGTGGCTGGCTTGGGCTCATGCCACCGTGGCGCCATGGCCGGTGGCGAGGAACTTACGGGTGCGGTGGTTGAGCTAGCTAGACGGGGCAAACAAACACGGGGAGGAGGGGGTTCGGTGCGGGGGCTCACAGTGAGACCAGCGAGCGCGAGGGCGAGGTCGGGGATGCCCGGTAGCTCGCGAATCGACGGCGAGGATCCACGGCGGCCGGAGGCGAAGTTGGCGACGGCGACGGCTCCACGGGGTGCTCCGTCTTGCGTGGCTCGATGAGGAGGTAGAGGGGGTCGCGGCGGAGCTCGGGGACTCTACGGAGGGGCGAGGGGACGACGGGGAGCGCGTCGGTGGTGAGCTGCGGCGGCGGCAGTGCTTCGGGTGAGAGAGCAGGGGGAGAGAAGGA
>NC_057806.1:87213290-87241982 GCF_018294505.1 Triticum aestivum | reverse complement strand
CAGGGAGGCTGGTGGCGCGGCGCGGTGGCGCGCGCACGCGCCGGGCACGCTCCCCTCCCTCTGTCGAGGACGAAGACGACAGAGGAGGAGGCGGGCTGGGCCGCCTGCTGGCTGGGCCGGCCTGCTGCTACTGGGCCAGAGGCGCCAGGCAGAAGCCCAGGTAAGGTTTTCCTGTTTTATTTCTTTTTCTAAATTTTCTGACATTTGTTCTGATTTAGTAATAATACTAAATCAATTTATTTACTTATGCCATTTTTTTATGGAAGCTAGTTATATTAATCCAGAGCTACTTATAAAATGGCATAATTTTTGGACCATATTTCATATATATAACAATATATATCCAAAGCAAAATAATTATCGGATTAATCCAAATGGCCAAAATTAAATATCCATGAGCTCCTAAAAATATTGGTTTGATTTTTATCTCTGTCCAATATTTTCAGAGGGCAACATGAGCATTTTCTTGGACCCTTTTGGAGAAATTTTTATTTGGGTCATTTTTAAAAAATGATTCTGAGGGTTCCACCAATCCTCATTTCAAATTTAAATGAAATTTAAATATGATGCACAAATGGCTAGCTAGTCTAAGTCATACCAGACTAGGGATGTGACAGTAACCGACTTTTTGTAACCCTAACCCTCTCCGGTGTCTATATAAACCGGAGGGTTTTAGTCCGTAGGACAACATACACATCAACAATCATACCATAGGCTAGCTTCTAGGGTTTAGCCTCTCCGATCTCGTGGTAGATCTACTCTTGTACTACCCATATCATCAATATTAATCAAGCAGGACGTAGAGTTTTACCTCCATCGTGAGGGCCCGAACTAGGGTAAAACTTCGTGTCCCTTGCCTCCTGTTACCATCCGGCCTAGACGCATAGTTCGGGACCCCCTACCCGAGATCCGCCGGTTTTGACACCGACATTGGTGCTTTCATTAAGAGTTCCTCTGTGTCGTCGCCATCAGGCTCGATGGCTCCTACGATCATCAATAGCGAAGCAGTCCAAGGTGAGACCTTCCTCCCTGAACAGATCTTCATCTTCGGCGGCTTCGCACTGCGGGCCAATTCACTTGGCCGTCTGGAGCAGATTGAAAGCTACGCCCCTGGCCGTCGGGTCAGATTTGGAAGTTTAAACTACACGGCTGACATCCGCGGGGACTTGATCTTCGACGGATTCGAGCCACTGCCGAGCGTGCCGCACTGTCTCGAAGAGCATGATCTAGCTCTACCGCCGAACAGTGCCCTGGAGGCCGCACCCGCATCAGCTTCGACCCTTAATTCGGAGTCAACTGCGCCGATCGAGGATGGGCGGTTGGACGCCACCTCGGGGGCTGCGATCCCAATAGCGATTGAGCCGAACACCAGCCCCGTACTCTGCGAGACTCGTGACTCCAAGGAGCCGGACTCCTCTCCGGACTCCGAACCCTCCGCGCCCCTGCCGATCGAATCCGATTGGGCGCCAATCATGGAGTTTACTATCGCGGACATCTTTTAGCACTTGCCTTTTGGCGATATCCTGAAGACACTGAAGTCTCTCTCTTTATCAGGAGAGCCCTGGCTGGACTACGGTCAGCAAGGTTGGGGTACGGACGATGAAGAAATTCAAAGCCCACCCACCACCCACTTTGTAGCCACTGTCGACGACTTAACCGACATGCTCGACTTCGACTCCGAAGATCTCGACGGTATGGACGCCGATGAAGGAGATGATGACGAACCAGCGCCTACCAGGCCCTGGAAAGCCACCTCGTCATATGACATTTACATGGTGGACACCCCAAAAGAAGGAGATGGCGATGGAACAGCGGAGGATGACCCCTCCAAGAAACAGCCTAAGCGCTGGCGTCAGCGGCGCCGCTCAAAATCCCGCCAAAACAAATACGGTGATTCCAGCACGGGAGATAATAATACTCCGGAAAGTGCCGAAGAAAATCCTCTCCAGCAAGATTTAGCACAGGAGGATGGAGAAACCAGCCCTCATGAGAGAGCGGCAGACAGAGAGGTCGAGGAGGACAATTATATGCCTCCCTCCGAAGACGAGGCAAGCCTCGACGACGACGAATTCGTCGTGCCAGAGGATCCCGTCGAGCAAGAGCGTTTTCAACGCAGGCTTATGGCCATGGCAAGAAGCCTCAAGAAAAAATAGCAACAACTTAGAGCTGATCAAGATTTGCTAGTCGATAGATGGACTGAAGTCCTCGCGGCCGAAGAGCATAAACTCGAACGCCCCTCCAAGAACTACCCCAAACGCAGGTTGCTACCCCGATTAGAGGAGGAAGCACTTGATGCGGCCGACCGGCCAACTCGTGGCCGCGACAGAGAGGCCTCTCAGCCCTCCACTAAAGCCGCACCCCGTACCAAGGCACGGGAATATGCACCGGACTTACGAGATATGTTGGAGGACAAGGAAAGGCAAACAAGATCGATCTACGAATCACGGGGGCGCCCCACAGCTCGAGACGGTAACCGTCACGCCGGCCACAAATTCGGCAGGGCCGAACACAGTAGACAAAGCTCATTGGAGCTACGTCATGATATAGCCCAGTACAGAGGCGCCGCACACCCACTATGCTTCATAGACGAAATAATGGATCATCAAATCCCCGAGGGTTTCAAACCCGTAAACATCGAATCATATGATGGCACAACAGATCCGGCGGTATGGATCGAGGATTATCTCCTTCATATCCACGTGGCCCGCGGCAATGATTTCCACGCCATCAAATACCTCCCACTCAAACTTAAAGGACCAGCTCGGCATTGGCTTAACAACTTGCCAACAGGATCAATCAGTTGTTGGGAGGACCTGGAAGCCACATTCCTCGACAATTTCCAGGGCACTTATGTGCGACGCCCAGACACCGATGACCTAAGTCACGTAATTCAGCAGCCAGAGGAATCGGCCAGGCAATTCTGGACACGGTTCCTAACAAAGAAAAATCAAATAGTCGACTGTCCGGACGCTGAGGCCCTAGCAGCCTTCAAGCACAATATCCGTGACGAGTGGCTGGCCCGGCACCTTGGACAGGAAAAGCCGAAATCTATGGCAGCACTCACGACACTCATGACCCGCTTTTGCGTGGGTGAAGACAGCTGGCTTGCTCGTAGCAACAATATGACCAAGAACCCTGGTAATTCAGAAACCAGGGACAGTAGTGGCAGGTCGCGTCGCAACAAGTAGAAGCGCCGCATTAACGGCGACAATGCTGAGGATACGGCAGTTAATGCCGGATTCAGAGGCCCCAAATCCGATCAGCGGAAAAAGCCATTCAAAAGGAATCCTAGGGGCCCGTCTAGTTTGGACCAAATACTCGACCGCTTGTGCCAGATACATGGCACCCCCCAAAAGCCGGCAATCACACCAACAGGGATTGTTGGGTGTTCAAGCAGGCAGGCAAGTTAAACGCCGAAAATGAAGACAAGGGGCTGCATAGCGATGATGACGAGGAGCCCCGGCCGCCGAACAACAGTGGACAGAAGGGTTTCCCACAAGTGCAGACGGTGAACATGATATACGCAACCCACGTCCCCAAAAGGGAGCGGAAGCGCACGTTAAGGGACGTATACGCGGTAGAGCCAGTCGCCCCAAAGTTCAACCCATGGTCCTCCTGCCCGATCACCTTTGATCGAACGGACCATCCCACTAGCATCCGTCATGGCGGATTCGCCGCATTGGTTCTAGACCCAATTATTGAGGGATTTCATCTCACTAGAGTCCTTATGGATGGCGGCAGCAGCTTGAAACTGCTTTACCAGGATACAGTGCGGAAAATGGGCATAGATCCCTCGAGGATTAAGCCCACCAAAACGACCTTTAAAGGCGTAATACCAGGTGTAGAGGCCAACTGTACAGGCTCAGTCACACTTGAAGTGGTCTTCGGATCTCCGGATAATTTCTGAAGCAAGGAATTAATCTTCGACATAGTCCCGTTCCGAAGTGGTTATCACGCACTGCTCGGGCGAACCGCATTCTCCAAGTTCAATGTGGTACTGCACTACGCATACCTTAAGCTCAAGATGCCAGGCCCTCGAGGAGTAATTACGGTCAATGGAAACACCGAACGCTCCCTCCGAACGGAGGAGCACACGGCGGCCCTTGCAGCGGAAGTACAAAGCAGCCTCTCCAGGAAGTTCTCCAGTCCAGCCACTAAACGACCGGACACCATCAAGCGCGCCCGGAGTAACCTACAACAAGACCGCCTGGCACGATCCAAGCAGGCGTAGCAACGCGGCCCCAACCCCAACCCTCGCAAAAAGGCGACGCCAGTACTTCGTGTACATAACTACGCTCTAGAGATACCATGGGTACAGGGGGAGGGGCACCATCATGGCACGCCCGAAACACGGCTTAAACCATACCATGGGCTGCCGGTTTTTTAATTTTTTCTTACTTTCAGGACTCCATCCTTCGGAAGGCCTGTTCAGCAGTTCAATTGCCGCACAAACGATGCAAGAACCAGGGAAGCAGACAAGCCACGCCACATTAGGGAACCTCCAGGTGGTCTCTATCACGAGCAGTATACCTGTTCCGCATACTATTCCATAGCTTGCCCCTGGAACAGACATGTTAACTAGTCCAACCTTTCACTTATCGCATTATTTGTATCGTTCTGCTATGATCGCAGCCCCTTCTTAATAAACAATGCATAGCTTTCGTCTATTTTTGCATTACCTTTTTTCTTTGTATATGTTCTTTAACGACATGTTGCACCCGTACACATTGATACGGCCAAAATACGCCAGGGGCTTTAGTACCCCTCAATATGGTGTGAGAAGTCCAAACACTTTAACAAGTGCGGCACCCTGAACTTATAGCATTATATGCATCGGCTTCGAATCATGTCTTGGGTCAATAGTTGGGTTTGCCCGGCTCCTATGTTTTGGTGCCTTACGTTCCACTATATCGGCTAAGGTAGCACTAGGAGAACCACTGCGATTGTGCCCCAGTTGAGCTAGGTCGAGCACCTCAGTGGAGAAAGCTAAAACTGACTGTCATGATGAAGCGAGAGCTGGTCGCTGTTCGAGAGGTTTTTCGAGTCCCTAAAGACTTATGCCGCTTAGGGCGAGGAGCCGGCTCTGTCCGGCCAAGGCGTGGATAGCACCCCGAACTCGGTCTTCCGAACACCAGGGGCTTCGCCGAAATTTAAAATTATAGAATTCTATGGCTAAGCGAGAGTGTTCACGCATTATAGTCCGATTGCCTTGTTCGTTGGGCTGAGCGCCTCCCTCGAAGGACCCAAACATGGGAAAAAGAGCGCTCAGGTTTATCCCCGAACACCCCAGCACTAGCGGCACGGGGGCAGAAGCCGACGACTCGCCATCTCTCAGAATTGATAAAGAGCCGCACAGAAGGTAATATTTTAAATTCCAATAGCATTGCTTAGCGCATATGAACAAGTTTTCAGCACACAGGACAAAACGAGCAAGTTTCACTCAAAAATTACATCCCTAAAACATTCATCCACCACAAGGCAGGCACCCTTCAGAACATCCTTATATTAATTTTCGGGCTTGCGATGCTCTTTCCCCAACGGTGGCCCGTCCTTCACAAGCTTCTCAGCATCCAGCTTGCCCTAGTGCACCTTAGCACGGGCAAGGGCCCTACGGGCACCTTCAATGCAGGCGGAGCGCTTGATGACTTCGAGCCTTGGAAAGGCCTCCACCAGCCGCCGCACCAGCCCGAATAGCTCCTAGGCAGAGCCCCTCCAGGCCACAGCCGAACAATGAGGCCCTTCATGGCATGTTCGGCCGCCTTGTGGAGCTCGACCAGTTGCTTCAGCTGGTCGCTCAGGGGCACGGGGTGTCCGGCCTCAGCATACTGAGACCAGAACACCTTCTCTGTCGAGCTGCCCTCCTCGGCTCGATAGAATGTGGCGGCATCGGACACACTCCGAGGAAGATCTGCGAACGCTCCTGGAGAGCTCCGGATTCGGGTAAGTAACAAGTAACTCATGTTTATGTGTTTGCTTTGCATAAAGAATGCCTTACCCGCCGCTATCTTATTCACCTCATCCAACTCCTGGAGGGTCTTCTGGGATTCGGCCTTGGTAGACTTGGCATTTTCAATAGCCACCGCGAGCTCGGACGCTCGCGTCTTTGAGTCAAGCTCCAAACTCTCATGTTCTTCCATGAGAGCCTGGAGCTCTTGCCGTACCTTGCCAACCTCGGCCTCATACTTCTCCCACTCAGTGCGCTCCGAGGCCGCCCTCTTCTCGGCCTCGACCAACGCTTGCTTAAGGGTCGCCACCTCAGACGTGGCCCCTACAATAGCCACGATAATCCTGTCATTCTTTGCAATTGCACCTTTTTATATATATTTAAAAAATAAGGTATTTCTTACCTTCATTGTCCTCGAGCTGCTTCTTGGCACGCCCAAGCTCTTGCTCAGACCGCTCGAGGTTCTGCTTTAGCGTGTCCACTTCCGCAGTCAATGCGGTGGACGCAAGCAGAGAAGCCTGCATATGCATATTGACTCATTTTTGTTAGACTCCTGCGAATTTTATTTGATCCTCTATTCGGCCTTTCTTCCCGAACGCCGAACAGAGCATCAGGGGCTACTGTCTATGCGGTAATATTATTTACACATTCTTTACTTACCTCAAAGCCTGTTAAAAGGCTAGTACATGCTTCAGTCAGTCTGCTCTTGGTGGACTGAACCTTCTGGACCACCGCACTCATAATAGTGCGGTGTTCCTCGTCGATGGAGGTGCCTTGGAGCGCCTCCAACATATTGTCCGGCGTCTCCAGTTGGACGGGGGCCATCGACATGGTGGACTTGCTCCTCTTGGAAGGAGGTCCCCCACCGGACTCTGGAACCTTTGAAGGTTCCGGAGCGGTGTCTGGCCTAGAGCCGGACTTGGAGCCCTGGGGGGTTTCATCCCCTTTACTCCTGGAGTCCGGGAGGTCACCTTGCGGCGCCTCTAGGACCACTTCCTCCCGGCTTGGAACCTGTTGGGACAACACTTCGGTGTCGTCCGTCGGGCGGGGGGAGGAAGCCGTCGGAAGCGAGTTCACATCCGACGAGTCCAGTGAGCCGCTTGACGACGCGTCCTGCCGGTCTTTGGGTGGGCTGCATAAACATGTTCGACGTAAGGGAAAGCTGTGCAATAAACGAATACTATGAATTACTCTAGTATCCGGATACTTACGATTTTGCCAGGGGCTTGGCCCTGGGCTGCCACTCCTCTCTGCCGTCGTCGGCGTCGGTGGAGTAGTCCGGAGGAAGTGTTTTCCCCTTCTTGGACCCTCCGGCCTCCCCAGAGAGGGCGGCCTTCCTTTTCTTCTCTCCCCCCGCTGGAGGGGGAGAGGTCTCTTCTTCTTCCTCCTCATCTTCACGGGAGGAATGCGCCTCGAAACCTTCGAATGATGGATCCGACACCTCCTGGCGCCGGGCACTCTTTCGAGTCCCCGCGGCCTTTTTCGCGGCCTTCTTCTCCGGCACCACATAGGGTGCCGGAACCAGCAGCTTCGCCAAGCGAGCGTCCGCTGGGCCTTCGGGCAAAGGAGCCGGACAGTTGATCTGTCTGGATGTCACCTGCCAATCCTGTCAAAGGTAAGGGAGCTTAGGTCCCGCATGGAGTCAAACTATGAAAAACTGATAACCTGTAAACAGAAAAAACAGCTTACCGCGAGAGCGTGACGCTGCGCACTGAATCCGTGATCCTCGATAGCAGATGCGGGAGCCTCGTTGCCCTTGAAAAGCACCTTCCAGTCATCTTCGTACATCGTGTCGAAGAGCCTGCTCAGAGTTTGGTGCCGCGCCGGGTCGAACTCCCACAGGTTGAAAGCCCGTTGTTGACACGGGAGGATCAAGCGGATGAGCATAACCTGGACTACGTTGACAAGTTTGAGCTTCTTGTCCACCAGGGTTTGTACGCATGTTTGGAGTCCGGTCAGCTCTCCTTTCTTACCCGACGACAGGCCCGTCTCCTTCCAGGAGGTGAGCCGCGTAGGGGGTCCGGATCGAAACTCAGGGGGTGCGACCCATTCGGCGTCACGCGGCTCGGTGATGTAAAACCACCCTGATTGCCACACCTTCAGGGTCTCCACAAAGGAGCCCTCGAGCCATAGGATGTTGGCCATCTCGCCCACCATGGCGCCTCCGCACTCCGCCTGGTTGCCGCGCACCACCTTTGGCTTGACATTGAAAGTCTTGAGCCATAGGCCGAAATGGGGGCGGATGCGGAGGAAGGCCTCACACACGATGATAAACGCCGAGATGTTGAGGACGAAGTTCGGGGCCAGATCATGGAAATCCAGGCCATAGTAGAACATGAGCCCCCGGACAAATGGGTGGAGAGGGAAGACCAGTCCGCGGAGGAAATGGGGGAGGAACACCACCCTATCATGGGGCCTAGGGGTGGGGATGAGCTGCCCCTTTTTGGGAAGCCGGTACGCGATGTCGTTAGACAGGTATCCGGCCTTCCTCAACTTTTTATGTGTCCCTCCATAACGGAGGAGACCATCCACTTGCCTCCTGCTCCGGACTTGGCTGGAGAAGGTTGACGTGGGGAGTGCAGACTTGGGCGCTGGAGCTCGAGTGCGCAAGAATGGATAGGCGAAGGAGGAAGAAGGCGTAGTTGAAAAGGTGGGTCCTTATCCCCTTATATGGGTGGACGCAACTACATGTCCCCACCAGCCTGGTAAAAGTCGCTTATCTCCAAGCGCCGTAATCAATGGCGCAGTTGGGTTACCCACGCCCGTATTGATGACAATCCCGGGATAAGGGGACACGATCTCTGCTTTAACAAGACGTGCCAAGGAAACCGCCTCGCATGACGCGCTGAGGTGGGATAATGAGACGACTCGGATAAAGGCTTGGCCGTGGTGTGACATGCTACAGAATACGTCAGCAGATTAGATTGGCATAAATATTATTCTCTCTATGGCAATATGTGGAAACTTATTTTGCAGAGCCGGACACTATGTTTGTGTTCAAAATCTTCTATGAAGTACTTGGAGGAGGAACTCACCTTGCAATGCCGAAGACAATCTGCGCGCCGGACTTGTCGTCATTGAAGCCTGGTTCAAGGGCTACTGAGGGAGTCCTAGATTAGGGGGTGTTCAGATAGCCGGACTATACCTTCAGCCGGACTCCTGGACTATGAAGATACAAGATTAAAGACTCCGTCCCGTGTCCGGAAGGGACTTTCCTTGGAATGGAAGGCAAGCTTGGCGATACGGATATGAAGATCTCCTACCATTGTAACCGACTTTGTGTAACCCTAACCCTCTATGGTGTCTATATAAACCAGAGGATTTTAGTCCGTAGGACAACATACACATTAACAATCATACCATAGGCTAGCTTCTAGGGTTTAGCCTCTCCGATCTCATGGTAGATCTACTCTTGTACTACCCATATCATCAATATTAATCAAGCAGGATGTAGGGTTTTACCTCCATCGAGAGGGCCCGAACCTGGGTAAAACTTCGTGTCCCTTGCCTCCTGTTACCATCCGGCCTAGACGCACAGTTCGGGACCCCCTACCCGAGATCCGCCGGTTTTGACACCGACAACTAGCCTTCTAACAGGCTTCGAGGTAAGTGTTTTAAAATTTAGTAGAAATATTACCGCATAGACAGTAGCCCCTAATGCTTTGTTCGGTGTTCACAAAGAAAAGCCGAACAGAGGGTCAAATAATATCGCAGGAGTCTAGTATAAGTATGTTAATATGCATATGCAGGCTTCGCTTCTGGCGTCCGCCGCACTAACTGCGGAGGTCGCCGTACTGAAGGAGGCCCTCGAGGGGTCCCAGAAAGAGCTCGGACTTGCTAAGAGGCAGCTCGAGGAGAACAAGGGTAAGTAATACCCCGTCTATAGATGAGAAAAAGGACGCGATTGCTAAATGACAGGATCATTGTATGTTTACCAGGGGCCACGACCGAGATGGCGACCCTGAAGCAAGCGCTGTCCCAGGCCGAAGAGAAGGCGGCCTAGGAGTGCACCGAGCGAGAGAGGCACGAGGCTCGGGTGGGCAAGGTGCAGCAAGAGCTCCAGGCTCTCGTGACGAAGCATGAGGCGTTGGAGCTTAACTTGAAGACGCGAGAGTCTGAGCTTGCCGCGGCCCGTGAGAGCGCGAAGAGTGCCAAGGCCGAGGCCCAGAAGGCCCTTCAGGAGATCGACGCGATAAAGAAGATAGCGGAGGGTAAGGCTTTCTATATGCAAAGCAAGCATGTACAAGTAAATTATCGATTACTTACCCGGATCCGGAGCTCTTCAGGAGCATTCGCAGATTTGCCCCGCAGTTTGTCCGATGCCGCATAATTTTACCACGCCGAGGACGGTAGCTCGACGGAGAAGTTGTTCTGGTCTCAGTATGCTGAGGCCGAACATCCGGTGCCGATAAGCGACCAGCTGAAGCAGATGGCTGAGCTAGATAAGGAGGCTGATTAGGCCATGAAGGGCTTCATAGTCCGGTTGTGGCCTGGTGATGCCCTTCCAAACAGTTTCTTTGGCCTGCTGAGGCGGCTTGTGGATTCTTGCCCACGGCTGGAGGTCGTCAAGCAATCCGTCTACATTGAAGGTGCACATCGGGCCTTCGCCCGTGTGAAAATGCAGTGGGTCAAGCTAGACGCCGTGAAGCTGATCAAGGAGGGGCCGCCGGAGGGCAAGGAGCACCGCCACCGCGAGATGTACTACGAGGGTGTTCTGTCGGGCGCCCGTCTTATCACGGATGAGTGTTTGCAAAATGTAATATTTGAATGAGACTTGCTCGTTTTGTCCTGTATGTATGAAAACTTGTGTCGTATTCGCTATGCAACACTTGTGTGAATTTAAAATATTGCCTTCTGTTTGGCTGTTTATCCAATCTGAGAGATGGCTAGTCCTCGGCTTCTGCCCCCATGCCACGAGTGCTGGGGTGTTCGGGATAAACCTGAGCACTCTTGTTCCCATGTTTGGGTCCTTCGAGGGAGGTGCTCAGCACAATGAACAAGGCAACCGGACTAATAATGCTTGATCACTCTCACTTAGCCATAGAATTCTATAATTTTAAATTTCGACGAAGCCCCTAGTATTCAGAGGGCCAAATTCGGGGCGCGATACACGCCTGTAAGCCGGACGGAGCCGGCCCCTCGCCCTAAGCGGCATAAGTCTTTAGGGACTCGAAAAACCTCGCCTAACAGCGACCAGTCTCTCGCCTTATCATGACAGTCAGTTTTAGCTTTCTCTACTGAGGTGCTCGGCCCGGTAGAACCGGGGCACAATCTCAGTAGTTCTCCTAGCGCTACCTTAGCCGATAGAGCGGAACGTAAGGTACCAAAACGTAGGAGCCGGGCAAACCCAACATTTGACCAAAGACATGATTCGGAGCTGATGCATATAATGCTATAAGTTCGGGGTGCCGCACTTGTGAAAGTGTTCGGACTTTGCACACCATATTGTGGGTACGTAAGCCCCTGGTGTATTGGCCGTACCAGAGTGTACGGTTGCTAGGTGTCATTAATGAACACATAGATATGTATATATATAACAAAAATGCGATAATAGTCGTAATGTCATGCATTGTATATTAAAAAAATTGCATTAAAGCAGAGTGATACAGATAGTGTAATAAGAAAAAGAGTAGGACTATGTCCCTTCCAAAGGCGAGCTGAGGAATTATATGAAATCTGTAATCCACCTGGGAATTCCGTAGTTGTCGGCCTCCTTTGTTGTTGTATCATGTGTACGGCAATAGAGCTGCCGAACAGTGTTTCCAGAGATTGAAGTCCTGAAAGAAAAAGAAAAATAACCGAACGGGAAGCCCCTGGTGCGGTTTAAGCCGCGTTTTGGGGCGTGCTGCAGTTGTGCCCCCCCCCCTCCCCACCTATGCCCACGGTATTTTTAATGCATAATTATGTAAGCGCGGCACGAACAATGCCGTTGGGCTGGGATTGGGGTGGCCGCCGTACTGTTACGCGAGCTCAGAGTGCGCCAGGCGGTCTGTTTGCTAATTGCCCCGAGCGCGCTTGAAGGTGTCCGGCCTTTAAAACGCCAAACTTTTAGAGTGCCTTGAGAGGCTGCTTTGCGCTTCTGCTGCAAGGGCCGCGGTGTGCTCCTTTGTTCGGAGAGAGCGCTCTGTGTTTCCATTGACTGTAATAACTCCGCGAGGTCCTGGCATCTTGAGCTTGAGGTATGCATAATGTGGTACCGCATTGAATCTAGCAAATGTGGTTCGTCCAAGCAGCGCGTGATAACCACTGCGGAACGGGACTATATCGAAGATTAACTCTTCGCTTCGGAAGTTATCCGGGGATCCGAAGACCACTTCCAGTGTAATTGAGCCTATGCAGTGGGCCTCTATGCCTGGAATGACGCCCTTAAAGGGTGTCTTTGTGGGTTTGATCCTTGAGGGGTCTATACCCATTTTGCGCACTGTGTCCTGATAAAGCAGGTTCAGGCTGCTACCGCCATCCATAAGGACTCGAGTGAGGTGAAATCCGTCGATGATTGGGTCTAGGACCAGTGCGGCGAATCCTCCATGACGGATACTAGTGGGGTGGTCCCTGTGATCGAAGGTGATCGGACAGGAGGACCAAAAGTTGAGCTTTGGGGCGACTGGCTCCAACGCATATACATCCCTGAGCGCACGCTTCCGCTCCCTCTTGGGGATGTGGGTTGCGTATATCATGTTCACCATCCGCACTTGCGGGGAAACCTCTTATGTCCTCCAGTGTGCGGCTACCAGGGCTCTTCCTCGTCATCGTTGTGCGGCCCCTTGTCCTTGTTTTCGGCAATTAACTTGCCGGCCTGCTTGAACACCCAACAATCCCTGTTGGTGTGATTGGCTGGCTTGTCTGGGGTGCCGTGTATTTGACACGAGCGATCAAGTATACGGTCCAAGCTGGACGGACCCGACGTACTTTGTTTGAATGCCTTTTTCCGATGACCGGGTTTAGAGCCTTTGAATCCGGCATTGACTGTTGTATCCTTAGTACTTTCACCATTAATGCGGCGCTTATGCTTGTTGCGACGCGACCTGCTATTGCCGTCCTTGGTATCTGAGGTACCATGGGTCTTTGATATGTTATTACTGCGAGCCAACCAGCTATCTTCTCCCGCACAAAAGCGGGTCATGAGCATCGTGAGGGCTGCAATAGATTTCGGCTTTTCCTGACCAAGGTGCCGGGCTAGCCACTCGTCTCGGATGTTGTGCTTGAAAGCCGCTAAGGCCTCCGCATCTGGACAGTAGATGATTTGATTTTTCTTTGTAAGGAACCGAGTCCAGAATTGCCTGGCCGACTCTTCTGGCTGCTGAATTATGTGGCTCAAGTCATCGGCGTCTGGTGGTCGCACATAAGTGCCCTGAAAGTTGTCGAGGAATGCGGCCTCTAGATCTTCCCAACAGCTAATGGAGTCTGCTGGCAAACTATTAAGCCAATGCCACGCTGGTCCTTTGAGTTTTAGTGGGAAGTACTTGATGGCATGTAAGTCATCACCGCGGGCCATGTGGATGTCGAGGAGGAAGTCCTCAATCCATACCGCGGGGTCTGTAGTGCCATCGTATGATTCAATGTTTACAGGTTTGAAACCCTCTGGGAATTGATGTTCCATTACTTCGTCTGTGAAGCATAAGGGGTGTGCGGCGCCTCTGTATTGGGCTATACCGCGACGCAGCTCGAATGGGTCCTGCCCGCTGTGTTCAGCCCGGCCGGATTTCCTTTTACTATATCCGGCGTGACGTTTATCTTCTCGTAGGGTGGTGCGCCCTCGTGATCCGTAGATTGATCTTGAATGCTTTGCTTTGTCCTCCAATATGTCTCGCAGGTCTGGCGTATCTCCCCATGCCTTTTTATTTGAATGGCGTTGGGGTGGAGGCTGCATTTTTGGCTGGAATGCCTCTCTATCGCGGCCACGAGGTGGCCGATCAGCCATTTCAAACACTTCTTCCTCCAGTTGGGGAAGTAACCTGCGCCTTGGATAAATCTTGGAGGGACGCTCAAGTTTATATTGCTCAACCGCGAGGACTTCAGTCCATTTGTCAGCTAGCAGATCTTGATCATCTTGAAGTTGCTGCTGCTTTTTCTTCAGGCTATTTGCCGTGGCCATAAGCCTGCGCTTGAAGCGCTCTTATTCAACGGGATCCTCTGGTATGGCGAATTCATCATCGCCGAGGCTTGCCTCGTCTTCGGAGGGGGGCATGTAATTGTCATCCTCCTCCTCTTCGCCTGCTGCTCTCTCAGGAGAGCTGGCTCCTTCATCCTCCTGCTCTAAATCCTGCTAGAGGGGATTGTTGTTGTCTTCGACGCTATCCGGAGTGTTATTATCTCCTATGCCGGTATCACCACTTTTGCTTTGGCGGGACTTAGAGCGGCACCGCTGACGCTGGCGCTTGGGTTGCTTCTTGGAGGGGTCATCCTCCGTTATCTCGTCGCCATTGCCTTCATTGGGTGTATCCACCATGTATATGTCATACAACGAGGTGGCTGTCCAGTGCCCTGTAGGTGCTGGTTCATGTTCGTCTCCTACATCGTCGTCCATACCGTCGATGTCTTCGGAGTCGAAGTCGAGCATGTCGGTTAAATCATCAATAGTGGCTACAAAGTGGGTGGTGGGCGGGCGTCGAATTTCTTCGTCATCCGCATCCTAATCCTGTTGGCCATAATCCGGCCAGGGCTCTCCTGACAAAGAGAGAGACCTTAGTGAATTCAGAATGTCGCCGAAGGGCGAGTGCTGAAAGATATCCGCAGCGGTGAATTCCATGATCGGCGCCTA
Organism: Triticum aestivum; assembly: GCF_018294505.1. Classification (NCBI taxonomy): domain Eukaryota; kingdom Viridiplantae; phylum Streptophyta; class Magnoliopsida; order Poales; family Poaceae; genus Triticum; species Triticum aestivum. The sequence continues at coordinate 87,227,277 of NC_057806.1, read as the reverse complement.
CTCGGATTCGATTGGCAGGAGCACGGATGGTTCGGGGTCCGGAAGAGAGTTCGGCACCTTGGAGTCACGGGCTGTGCAGAGAATTATACTGGTGTTTGGCTCGATCGCCGTCCAGACTGCAGCCCCTGAGGCGGTGTCTAGCCACTCGTCCTCGATTGGCGCAGTTGGCTCCGAGCTAAGGGTCGAAGCTGATGCGGGCGCGGCCTCTGGAGTACCATCCGGTGGCAGAGCTAGGTCATACCCATCGCGATAGTGCGGCGCGCCCGGCTGTGGGTCGAATCCGTCGAAGATCAAGTCCCCACGGATATTGACCGTGCAATTCAAACTTCCAAATCTGACCTAATGGCCAGGGGCGTAGCTTTCAATCTGCTCCAGATGGACAAGGGAATTAGCCCGTAGTGCAAAGCCGCCGAATACGAAGATCTGTCCGGGGAGAAAAGTCTCACCCTGGACCACATCGCTATCGATGATAGTAGGAGCCATCAAGGCTAACGGCGACGATACAGAGGAACTCTCAATGAAAGCACCAGTGTCGGTGTCAAAACCGGCAGATCTCGGGTAGGGGGTCCCGAACTGTGCGTCTAGGACGGATGGTAACAGGGGACAAGGGACACGAAGTTTTACCCAGGTTTGGGCCCTCTTGATGGAGGTAAAACCCTACGTCCTACTTGATTAATATTGATGATATGGGTGTTACAAGAGTAGATCTACCACGAGATCAGAGAGGCTAAATCCTAGAAGCTAGCCTACGGTATGATTGTATGTTGTGATTGTTGTCCTACGGACTAAAACCCTTCGGTTTATATAGACACCGGAGAGGGTTAGGGTTACACAAGGTCGGTTACAAAGGAGGAGATATCCATATACGTATTGCCTAGCTTGCCTTCCACGCCAAGTAGAGTCCCATCCGAACACGAGACGAAGTCTTCAATCTTGTATCTTCATAGTCCAACAGTCCGGCAAATGGAGATAATCCGGCTATCCGGAGACCCCCTAATCCAGGACTCCCACACACAGCATTGCATATTCACAGCTTATGATGTGTAAACTAAGGAGAAGGCATTTCAACAAATTAGAAGCAATGAGAGCTGGACACCATATGAAAGATGCAATGAATATCACTCTACCAAGTTAAAACTACCTCGTCATAAGTGCCATTTCAACAAATTAGTAATACAAGCTAGAAAAGAATGTGAGATGTAACCTATATCACACTCCGAAGTCAAACGTGTCTTATGATAAGTGATTGTTGCAGGTTACACAACAGTAGTAATTTGATGTAAGAACATGGTGTGATAGACAGATATTGTATGTTCTAGAAACAGGAACACATGTCTTATTCCAGTATAATGTGTAAAGTAAGCAGATGGAATTCAACAAAATTAGAAGCAATAAAAGCTAGACATCACACATAACATGCAACCACATATAAAAGTGCCAAGTTAGAGGGACCACCGGTGATGCTGCACTAGGGGAGACATGCTCATCATAAACACAACTTTGTTGAGTGTCTATGCATGTGTTATCTTGGAAATCATCTTGGGGGTGTGGAGGAGTAGAAACTGTAGAGGCCCTCCGTTCTGAAGGAGCACCTTTATCCGCTGCCTTGCTAACTTCCTTCCGCTTTATTGATTTTGAATTGTCAAGTAAAACCGACAAGAAAAAGCAATAAAATTCTCTCTTCAGAACTCATTCATGCATGATACTGACAATCACTACTTTGATGTAAGGTAAACACATGATACCAGGATGGAATATGTACGAAAAACAGGACGGCATGGCATGTTCACAACTGTTTGTGTAAACTAAGCAGAAACCATTCCAGCAAATAAGAAGCAATGCAAGCTAGACACCACATGAAAGATGCAACCAATATGACTCTGCCAAGTTAAAAGCGTCCCATCATAAATGGAATTTCAACAAATTAGAAGCAGCGCATGCTATAAATCATATGAAAGATGCAACTAATATCGCACTGCATATACTAAAGGTGTCTCGTCATGTTGATTGATGCGAGATACAAAAAAACAATAGTTTTATGTAAGGACATGCTTAATAGACAGATGTACTATGTACTAAATATAGGAAGGCATGTCACATTAACAGGTATAATGTATAAGCTAAGCAGACTAGCACATGCAGTTTAACCAGATTGGAAGAATTACAATCTAGACACCATATGCAACATGCGACCACATATCACGCTGCCAAGTTAGAGCAAGCACATGTGATGCTAGTGTATGGGAAATGTTGTAATCAACTACAGAGCTACGTTCACTATCTTCATCTAGCATTTCTGTTTCTTGAGAATCATGTCGGGAGGCTGACGCTGCATTCTTTAAATGAGGAGTAGTCCCCTTGCCTGTCTGCCTCGTCATAAGTGATTGATGAGGGATACAAAGAACATTAGTTTGATGTAAGAACATGGTTAATACACAGATGTACTAGTACGTACCAAAAACAGAAAGGCATGTCATATTCAAAGGTATAATGTGTAAGCTAAGCAGATGCAATTTAACCAAATTGGAAGCAATACAAGCTAGACATCCAGCTAGAGTGGTGAGCATGATCATATAGGACCTGAGAGCCTGGTGGGAGGTGAGTTGCTTCGCTACCATTGCAGCTTTTTAGTTGGCTTCTAGGTGATGTCTATCTTTGCTGGGCTTGTCACTGGCTCGGCCAGTGCCCTGACTAGCTATTTGTCTTCTGGTGTTCACGGGATGGTGGTTCATGTAAAAAAATATCTTTCCTTATCTTACCGACTTCGGCCTTTCGAATACAAGCTAGACACCATATGGAACATGCAACCACATATGACACCGCGAAGTTAAAGAAAGCACCTGGGATGGTGGTTCATTGCGAGCGAGGTCATCAACTCCAGAGCTACGTTCCCCGTCTCCATCTGCTGACACTACACCCTTTAAAGCGTTGAAACGTGTCTTGCCTAGCCGCACACCAAACTGGAGCGACTTCTCTCTTTTCTTTTTGGCTTCTCTCATGGCAGCAGAGTCTGAAATACCCTTGCATAAAAACACAACAGTGAGAGTAAGGGTGAAGTGTGTGCAGAACTAGTGCACTGTAAAAGTAGCAGATAGCAGGTGGCTGAAAAATAAATGACATGAGACATATGATAGCTCTACAACATTGCATGGCAAACAAAATTAGATTCTACTCTGTATGATTTTGTAATATATGAGCACAGGAAATGCAGGTACTCCTCCAGCACACCACCACATGTGGTCATATCTAAGATAACAATCGACTGAAAATAAATAGGTCAGTCGATTTTTCAATGAACCGTCCGATCTATAAGGAACGGGCAGATGGCCTTCGTCTACCTCCCGCCAGTCACTGTTGACGATCTTTATCGAATCACCATCGACCACCAGCCCAGACCCCTGCCTCTGCCGCCCCACCCTCCCATCGACCTCACACCACCGCCGTGCTTGGCAGCGCCCCCAGGCCATCCCTTTAATCCCGACCGACCTCCAGATTGGGCGCCAGTAGCTATAGGCCGCACACGCCCCTAAGATAAACACCAAGGCACTGCTTCCCCGGTGTAATAGGTGTACTAGCGCCTGTTACGCCGAGGAATGCTTCCGTTAATTAGGAATCAAGTGGCCAGAAATTGAAATTGAGAGGGGCGACGGACCTCTAGCTAAGGTGAAATAGTATATGAGGAGAAACCTCGTGCATCGCGAGTTACTAGGAACATCTAGTATCAAGAAGAAGCGGTCAACTAGTGTCTTCTATGGGATGAATACCGTGCAAGTAGAGACGTAAGATTTGCACGAATAAGGGAAGAGGAGTACCTTTTTCGGTTGCCGGTGTGGTCACCTCCACAAGTCGCGCCGATTTTCTTCTTTTTACCGGGGAAACCGATGTTCTGGAGGGTGCAGGCTTGGATGAACCCATGGCCAAATTGTTGACTATGTTGCCATGGTTGTATGTCAGCAGAGGGGAAGCAGATACGAGGCGGCGAAGGATGGTGTAGCAGGAACAGCTCCAGTGTGGTGGTGGGTGGCAAAGTTGGAGCAGCAGCGGTGAGGCGCAAGACAGCGTGGTTGAACTAGCTCGGGTACGGACGGCTCGGCCTCGGCTTCAACTACTAGCCATGGAGGGCGTTGCGGTTGAGGTTGCGGTGGACGACGACGTCGGGGTATCGGCTGCGGCGTGATGGAGGAGGGCGGCGGTTGATGGGTGGGATGGGGTGGCGGACAGAGGACGCCGGGGTTTCACGGCTGGTGGAGAGGTAGTTTTTGCGCCCACAGAGTATGAATGGGGAATCAGACGGGTGGGGGGGAACCATGTTTCGGTCTGGGACACGCTTGTTTTTGGCTTTTTTGAACAGAAGATGGGACGTGCTTGTTTGAAATTTGGGGAAAGTACAAACTTTGCCCCCCTCTTAAATTTCGGACCTACTGCGGGTCGGGGGTAGGATGGTAATCCCAGGTGTCCCAAATAGTGGGCAGGAGCGATTTCGGCCACGCGCATTTGTGCTTAGGCGGCCATTGTGTATGAATGTTTTTCGCATGCGGTTGTGTGGCATCTAGATGAAGCTACAAACCTACCCCGGTTTAGACCTTTGGACGTCAGGCCGGTAGGTTTCATGGGTCGGAGTTATTAGAAAAGTAATTTCCTTGTACTACCAAACATTGGTCTCACGCGGTTTCGGGCGAGTAGAGGCTCTTTTGGCGCTGCGTTCTAAATTTTGAAACACAAGCATTCACGTTTAGAGTACTCTTGAACTATGAGGATTGACCTAAATATACAATGTTATATTTGACCTTGTATGTTTGAAAACCTCATTAAATTATCCGCTTCCTTTTGAAATTTTGACACTTGAAAATCCTATAACTACGATTATTTTGGAATGGAGGAGCTAAATTTGAATCTATTTTGTACACGACTACATATGTTATTATGTACAAAATCATAGCAAAGATTGGTGCCCCCATAATTTAGGTATGGTTTACAAATGCCATGATATCAAATTCAAATAATTGAATGGACTTCGTGTTGAATTCGATTTTTTTAAACCACCTTAAGTTGAATTCAAATGTATGCTAGTTCATAGGTAGTAGCTATTTATAATGTTCATTGTGTAACTTTCGTATGTATAATGTGCTTTACACACACAACATGAACTATACTCACGTTTATATTCGATTGCTAAAGCGATGCATTGTCTGGAGTTCAAAATACTAACTATGTGGATCAATTGTGTCGAATAATAACATAGACATGCTCAAATTCGATAGAATCTAGATGTCTGATGGATCAATGACCGCTCCTTACGCGAATTGCAAATATCATGATCCCATCCTAATATTTGGATACAATTTATATCTTTAATCAATGTGTAGAGCAGTCTTTTACGTGTAGTTTCACTCTCCATCGGTGGTCTCTCACACATGCTCACACACTCTCTCCCGAGGTGTCTTTCTCACACACATGCTCTAGATATAACCCTCCCTCCCTCTCGTAACCATTTACAACTGTTTTCACTAACCTTTATCACAAGCACTCTTCCTCTCGCAAACATACACACGCACAATCCTCATCGACCCTTTCTATATACATGGACCTGCCTACGTGTCTCATGTACGCACATTATCTTTACACCTGTCTCTCACGCATTGTCTCACACCTCTCTTCCTAATCGACGAGTTTGATTCTAGCAGAGCATTCTGTAGGATGCCCCTTAAAGTTAGGTTGGATGAATAGTAATATCAGAGATAAAGGGGTTACCTTAGTCCGAGAACCTAGGGTTACAAATCCAAGCCGGCTTTGTCAGTGGACACAGAGTCCTTCACAATTCTGCTATCTTTGTCTTGTACGACTAGTCATCCATGGGTCTTCCTAAATGTGTCACGGGCCGACCAATGTGGCGCAGGACGGAACAGAACGAAGGGCCTCACCTCGAACCACCGAACCTCACGCGGTGACACACCCTCTGCCCCCACGCCTCATTATCTTCTCACACCCACACATACCAACACAAACACCACACACACAGAAAATTTCTCCTGGTGCCTCTATTCCCTCCCCCCTTGCATATACACACTCAAGGGAATGGAATCTCTTGTCGTAACATCATATTCGTCTCTCTCTTTCTAGACCACTCTCATTTCTCGTGCTATCTCTCCCACGCCCCACCCCCACCCCCGTCGGCCCCTCTATCCATGCCTCTCTCGAATGCGTAATACACACACAAACCTCTCTAGGCCCCGCCAAATGCATCAACTACACATTCACACATGTTACATCACGTACCCCATTGAACTAAAAAGCCCTCTCTTCACGTTTATTTCGCATACAACATTCCTTTTGAATAAAGTGTGGCCAAAAAATTATTTTAGAGTTTCTACATATATACAACATTACAAAGTTATATGGAGGAGTACGAACGCTAATTTACATTGCATGGTGCCCACAATGATATTTATTCCGCACTGTGAATTTGTATATTTTTATACTATATACAAAGTTAGTCATAATAAAGAGAAATGAAGAGCATCTCTCTCCCCATCGCATACCCCCCTTGTACGCCCCTTTCACGTATGCACACAAACTGCATCCACGCAACACTCACACAAACACATGCACCCACGCACGCACGCAACACTCACACGTACACACGTAGCCATGCACGCACGCAACACTCACACGCACGCACGCAACACTCACACGCACACACGCACACATGCATGCACACACCAGTACACCACACGACCAACACACACTCTCACGCTCAAGTGATCAACCTACACATGCATGCGCACACATCAGGCCCTGACAGACACATACACAACCAGGTGATTCCCACGCACGGGTTGGAGCCTTGTCGCGCCTGCATAAATTTGTGTTTATCTGACCTTTTGCATATGCGAACTGACAGGTGGGACCCACAATGAACGTGGTCAATTTAACTAGTCAACATGGCGCCACGCAAACTATTTGGCCAATCAACAGAGTGCAATCCGATGCTGAGCTGTGAGCAAGTGACCGTATAATCACCGCAAAACGTATATAGTGACCGTAATCAGCTTATTTTGAAGTTCGGTGACCGTATTACGCTTTTCTCTCTATAGGCCCTCCAAAACTACATCTCTACACGTTCTCGCATGTTACATCTAACAACTATGCAATACAACACTACTACTACACTCTAACACAATAAATCATATGTGTTTTTCGTTTTACTAGATATCATATTGTTACTTATAATTATTCAGTTTGCATACATTAAAATTGCCTTTGAAATGTATGGCCAGTATCATCTACCGCGCGGGAAAAATGCTGCCCTTTCCTGTTTAATCGGGTTTGTATCGATGGATCATGCAAAACAGCAAAACTATAGTACTATACAGTACAAGTGACAGTTCACTGGGCCGTCGTGTCGTCTACTCCTCCGTCGTAAGAGTGGAGTGCTCGCTTTCATAAATCTTCTAGTCCCTTTCGCCGACATGTGGGACATCAAGCTACCGGGTCCATGTGCCATACCGGAATATAGTGCAGAGCAGCCGGGGTGAAGCTCCCCAGTCATGGCGTCGGTGTAGTAATGAGCAATGAGGCGTCAAATCACAAAGATGCACCTTTCCCGCAGTTAAGTTGGAGGGACGAAGCAACCATCATTTCACTCGTTGCTGAATCCGCTTCTCCCTCATCTTCTTAAACTTAACCACGTGTTTCTTCTACCGTTGTTCTGCCTCATGTGGGACGTGGATCGGCTTGGTAAAGCACTAACACATGGGACCACATGTTAGCAGACCGCCAGGACAACGTCCTCCGATAATAAGAAGCATAATCCTAGACTTACAAAGCGCTACGAAGCTGCTACATATACTTTCCATCTAATCTATATATGCCCCCCCTGATTTTCAGGTGGGGTGGGCCTAATCCTCTCCTTTAATCCAATCAAATAGTCCCACATCCCATCAGTTTGTAACTTTACATAAACCATTACATGGATGTAGCATTGCTCAAATAAGAAACCTCCCCCGCCATCCGCTCGGCAAAATCACCTCCTTTTTACTAATCTCGATTCTATAATTTTTTAGATCAATAAAATTGAGATTTGTATAGATAGCACACAGGAGCAAAACCAAGTGGTACGGTTAAGGGCATCCACAATGTGTAGCCAAATGTGAAAATAGCTTTTGGCATCGTGGGAACCATTGTGGACGGTGTTGCCAGAGCCAAAAATATGGAACCAAAGGTCCCTGATTGATTGATTGATTAAAGGAATAGAAAAATGCAACGTCTCTCCTCTTTCTCCCATGCTTGGACGCATGTAGTGCAGTATAGAGGACAGAGTCTACTCCCATGTCCCTTCTATCACAAATCACAAAGCAGTGAGGCGTCAAATCACAAAAGCACGGACGAAGCAACCATCATTTCACTCTTCGGTGACTCCGCTTCTCCATCGTCTTCTTCGAGAAGCCATCTCACCGCATTAGTTACTCCTAGTAGTACTAGTAAAGGACTTCTTGGATGCAAATAAGGCGGTTGTCTCGGCTTGCAGGCGGCACTTGCAAACGACTTACCGTGGTCTCCCTCAATGGTGTTCTCCGTCGAACGCACTTTGCCAAACCACCAAAAAAATCATCGACGTCACTGCAATGGGGAAGGAAGTCAAATATAGTTACTACCTCCATTTTTTTGTACATAAGGCCAGTATATCAAAATTACAATTTGCAAAGGACCACTAACACTAATCGAGGCAAAATTGATGGGGTTAGCAACCAAGGACATTAATATCTCCTGCATGCATGCGGAAGTGAGAAGGTTGGTTTGCATGGCACTGCATTAATCAAGCGATGAGGAGTGAGATGGTTAGCTCTTTGGTCTTTGGAGAAAAAAATACGCATTAATTGACACGTGAAACAAGGATTTGTATCGATTAAATCCCGCGAAGGAAAACCCAGCCTTTCTTTTTTAACACTAGTACTCCTAGTACGTACGTACTTATCCTGTTTGGGTCTAGGCCTTGCATTGCCAAACTTCGCCACAAATTTTTGCCAAGCTTGCCTAAAGTTTTCAAAATGAGAAGGAGGTCCACTTGCGCACGGCTATCGCGGTCGCACCGCACCCTCACACGGTCGCTCCTGCATGCCGCGGTCGCACCGCACCCTCACACAGTCACTCCTGCACGCCGCAAACCCAACCAAGGGAACGCACCCTCACTGACACGTGTTGTCGCATGTGAACACACCAAACTCAGCCATCCTATCGCTGACACATAATTTTCGTTTCATAGAGTATGTTTATCCAACCACATGTTGGGGAGTATCCGTACGGCCCGTGCGGTGGTCTGTTGGGGAAGAAGAAGACGTGAGGAAGAAGGAAAGAAGGGTTAGGAGACGTAGGATATTCATCCAACCGCCTGAAATGGTAGACTGGCCCAAGTCAGGCGACTTGCATAACAAATATATATTTTTACACAGCAAAAGATCCATAAAAACAACAACATAAAGAAAAACTATCACTGCTCGCGGAAAGAGATGACCTCGTCGTGTTTGGCTGCTGGCGCGAACCAGCCGTCGCTGCCGATGTGTGTCTCTGCACCGTGGTTATCCTCGGCCTCCAGCTACTCGTTCAAGCGAAGCGTGCGGGTGCTCTGCACGGACGAGAGCACAGCCCGGTTCAAGTCGAGGACGTTCGGTTCCGCCTGTAGGAGGGCCTCGATGGCAGCGGCATCCGCGCGCTCTGCGTCGAGTCGAGCCTTCGCCGCCCGGTTCAAGTCCAGGACGTCCGGTTCCGCCTGCAGGAGGGCGTCGACAAGAGCGGCATCCGCGCGCTCTGCATCAGGTCGAGCCTCTGCCGCCCGGTTCAAGTCCAGGACCTCTGGTTCCACCTGCAGGAGGGCCTCGATGGCAGCGGCATCTGCGCGCTCCGCCTCAAGTTGAGCCTCCTCCGCCCGGTTCACATCCACGACATCCGGTTCCGCCTGCATGAGAGCCTCGATGGCAGCGGCATGCACGCGCTCCGCGTCGAGTTGAGCCTCTGCCTCCCAGTCCTCCTTTAGTGTCGCCATGTTCAACCGCTGGTCCGCCTGCACCATGGGGGACTCGGACGCCGGCACGAAGTCGACGTCCATCGTCTCATACCCATCGGGGGCCTTCTGCGCCGCGACCTCTGCCATGAACATTGGATCTGCTTCCTCCTCCTCGTAGCTTGGCTCCAGAGAACTCAGGGATTGGCCCGCCGCAAAGCGAGCTTGGGAACGGAGGTCTGTGGCGCTGACCGCCGCCGCGATTTCTGCGCGGCGCTCCGGTGTCAGCATCTTGTAGTAAGTGATCTTGCGGCGCACCATGGCTTTCCGGTGAACTAGGGGACGCTTGATGTGGGCTAGTGGATCGAAAGGTGGGGGAATGGGCTGGAGATTTGTTGTGGTTTTAGGGCAGTGGCTGGCATAGGCCGAGTAGCGAAGCTTCTGGTGTGAATAGTGGTTCCGGTGACGACTGGTCAATCGGTTTTGAGTGTACATCCCTCTTGTCGCATTCGCATTGCAGCCCGGCACGCTGGACCCTCCACGTCACTCACCAAATGGAACGTGCTTCGTCTTGCGTTTTCGCTCGCTTGTGAGACCGCAGTTGAGAGCAAACCGACGTCCCTCCCCCTCCCCCGCCCGCGTCATTTATTATACCACCACTCCCTCCGTTTTATGCGGAGTAAAAAAACAGAGGGAGTATACTACGGATGAGGATCCCCTGACGTGGCCGAACCCATTGAGTAACTGACATGCGGGGCCTAGCAAGCATGGGGTCCGCCAGTAAGTGACCGAAAGGGAGGGTTAGGCAGGGATACCTATGTCAGAGGATCCACTTCCACTATACTACTTTGACCAAATGTTAGAGTAATAATATATGACATGCAACTTACACAAATGTTAGAGTAATAATATATGACATGCAACTTACACAAAGCATACAGGGTCTAATGCGTTTTTTGAGGCTAACTTTGACCAAATGTTGAGTAATAATATATGACATGCAACTTACACAAAGCATACAGTCAAATTCATATGTGAAAGGAGTTTCCAATGATGTAATTTTCACATTATACATCTCATGTACTATTAATCTTGTCAATAGTCAAATTGGAAACCATCTCGAGTACAACTCTAGGAGTACATACGAATCTAACAATATTGATTGGGCGTTGTTGAATGTTGATACCTTTTTGATCAAAGTAGATATACTTTGACTACACATAAAACTTATATGTAAACTAGAAAGGATAGGAGGGAGTATATTGTACATTCAAAAACAAAACGAACATTGAATACCCTTTATATATGATTTGCGGATGCTATGATCACCGGTTCAAAATTTTGAATCCGCCTTAGGTATCACGTGCCCCCACTCGTTCCCTCTCGATTTCATCTCGGGGTCCGGAGATCTATTAAAAGAGGACTAGGGTGGGTACATGCGAATGATACTCGGCGGAATGTTCAAATGAGGCATGCGGGAGGATGGACTCGACTGGAGAGCGATATGATCGATGGAGAAGAGGGTTGGAGAGGAATGAGAAATAAGCAAACGCCACATGATTATACTTGAATGGCTCAAATAAACAATAAGTTGTCTCGCTTGTCCTACATAGTGAAAGGCCTAATGCGCAACGCGGAGCACTGGCGCTCGAATATGGCTGGGAAAACAGGGAAACAGACATGTGGGGCACACCCGTCGGGACGACGTAGCGCAGACTAGTCCAATGGAGGAGCTGGCCCACAACCTCCTCGCCACTGACAACCGTTCATGTGGGTCGTTGGGGCCAACAACGGGGCGCAGCTCTAGCACCGCCTCTGAACACGGCGACCGCGGTGAGCGACACGCTCATATCGTCGCTAGACACGGTCGGTTTTAGTTTGCCGAGGGTGGCGTTAGTGCTGTGGCACGACCAACGGTATGTTTGGTTTGTGCCCAAGGTTGCCCCATCAAAGCATTGGGTAGCCAAAATTTTGGTTGAGGTATTGGTTGCCCATGATTTGGCCGACATTGGCAAGAAAAATGAACTTGAGGTGGCTAGAGTTCATTGGCATGCCAAAGAAATGGCAACCATCCAAACAAAGACCAATCTTTGGGTCATGACCAAAATTTTGGTTGAGGTATTGGTTGCCCATGATTTGGCCGACATTGGCAAGAAAAATGAACTAGAGTTGGCTAGAGTTCATTGGCATGCCAAAAAAATGGCAACCATCCAAACAAAGACCAATCTTTTGGTCATGACCAAAATTTTGGCAAGGTGCACTTTGGCCACAAACCAAACACACCCCGACACCCAGCTCGTCGAGGATGCACGGGGTGCCGCGACGCGTCCGCGGAGTGGTGTAGCGCGGCCAACTGCATCCTCTGGACCTGAGACCATGCCGGGTCGTCTTGCTTTTTCAATGACATGCGGGGATCACATGTGAGCAAAGGGCATCTCCAACGTTGCCACTACCACAGCTGACTACCCTGGCACACTAAAACCCTCGTCCCTTACGCTGTCGTGCGGTGCGTTCCCAACCGGCGCCAGCTGCCCGCATTCATGTCGTCCGTTTGTATGTCGTCATTAAGAGGCTCGGTGCCCGTGGAACCAACTCCGGCGACTTAATGACGCACCCGGACGCTTGGCCTCACCGGAATGCGCTACTTAAAGCGGCAACGCCCAACTAACCTCCACACCATAGCGCATTGTCCTCCTACCTGGAACCACATCTGCCATGACCGCAAGCGCGAACGCTTGCGGGAGAGCTTGTCTTCGGGGATGGAGCTCGAGGTCGCCGCCCTCGGTCAAGTCGCCACACAAGTTGTGGCCACGCTGGCGGCCGACGATGGGAGCATCGTCAGCCACGCATCCTACTTGCCGTCGTCCAACATCCGGCACCGCCGAGGTCGGGGACTCCTCCGAGGATGAGTAGGGCAAGGGAGGCGACAGGGCATGGTGTGCCAATTGGCCGGTCCATCTCCCGTGTTCTACTTTTCCTCGCCGGAGACCACACCTTCACTTCACGGGTCTTGAACCCCGCCCCCATACATGGAGATCACAGATGGAGGACGTCGGTCGCCGCCGTAGAATAGCTTTAGGGTCGGGTTTCTTTTATTTTTTTGTCCTATAAAAGTTCGAAATGTAATGAAAATCTGCCGTGTTTGCATTAATCTCGGCCGGTGTATATGAACTTTCACAATAATATACATATTGTAGGAGTACTAGCAAGATGCCCGTGCGTTGCACGGAAGATCAAGATCTTGTAGGAGAAAAGGATGAACGAGGGAAAGCCTTATCTGCAAATGTGGAGAGGAGTGCGGCTAAATTGTCATAGTTTCCTTCCTATCCGTTAGATATAGAGGACGACCTATATTGTAGGATCTGACACATCTTTCTACATCTACGGGAACCTACGAAAGGGTTAACGTAAATTGCATCTCTCTCTCCTCCCCTGATTTTTATGGCGGTGGGCCCCTCCATCCCCCCAATCTACAATCAACAGCTCACACGTTTCACATTACGTTAATTACGTAACTGGGATTATGTAGGTGTAGCATTACTCATCCTAAAAAACCCAACTAAGCACACCTCCCAGCATATCGCGCGGGAAAAGACCCGGCCGTGCCGTTTTAGTCGGGATTACCGGATTACTAGTAGTAGTATCGATGGATCGCGCGAAGCAACAGATTTTTTTTGAGGGGGCGAAGCACCTAGTTTAAAAGGAAAAAATGCGGTACACTCACAACACTCCTGTCGCGGTCGCATTGCACCCCACACACGTTCAGTCCTGCACACAGCTCACACAAACGGAACGCGCTTCGGCTTGCTTCTTCACTGACACGTGGGACTGCACTTGGAGAAACCGACCATGCGACAAACTCCCCCGCCCACCGCGTGAAAATCCTCCTCCCCCCCCCCACACACCCCCAAAAATTCCCCCCAAATCCGATTCAACCGCCCTTCGGCCAACTAGCCAATAATATTCCCCAAACCCCCCTCCCCCCCGTCC
>NC_057806.1:87202503-87213007 GCF_018294505.1 Triticum aestivum | reverse complement strand
GATACGTCGGCGCCGCGGTTTGGCGATCCTCTCGCTCCCAGAGTACGCTCTCGTAGACTGCCGTTCTCTAGCCACGCCGCCACCTCTGGCTATGTTCTTGTGGAGGCGCGCGGTGGTCAGCGCCGCCACCACTGGCGACGTTCGTGTGGAGACGCACAGCGGTCAGCTTCTCCCACGGTACGCGCATTCTAGACTAAGGCCCCGTTCATGTCGGTGTAGCACTGAATGTTAGCTGATAGACGCTGTTAATCTCACTATTTGCCGAAGTAGTTTACTGTCAATATGTTCTGCTTAAGAAGCTTCCTTGCCTTGTTCTGCACTCAATCTGCTTAGCTGAGATGGCATGCCAAGGCCGATTAGTTGCTAAAATATACTACCATATATTTATTGTTACGTAGATTGCCATGGTCTAGTAGCCAATCTGTTAGCTGAAATAGCTCTACACTGTTTTATACTCGATCTTTGTGGCTGTGATGGCCTTCGATAGTTCGATGGCTGTGTGCTCGGCCTCATTGACTGCTAAAACAGCCTGCCATAATTTGGCACTCAAATCTGTTTGCTGAATTAGCTTTACATATATTTTGTTACTTAGATCTGCTCGTCCACATATCTTGCCATAGCTTTAGACATCGACCTAGGTATTTTTTTCTGGACTTCATAAAAAGCATATATGTTTTTCCTGTAATATCTAGTAGAAGAACTAATTTGTATGTCTAACAGATGGACAACACTTGGATAACTTCTGCTCGAATATTCTCTGCTGCATATGTCGAGGGGGTTGAAAACTTCATGAACTTTATCAAAGCTGAGTACGGTGGTCCAAAATCAGATGTGCTCTGCCCGTGTAGCAGTTGTATGAATTCAGTTACAAGACCCCAGTCAACTATGCAAAATCATCTACACTTGTATGGGATGTCGGTCACATATACTAGGTGGGTTCATCATGGTGAAGCTGTGAACGTCAATTTTATTGACTACATGGAAGCAGCAGATCACCATATTGATCTGCTTGATGCTCAGGTGGAAGAGGAGGAGGAGGAGGAGGTGGCGGGGCCAGTGAGTTTGACCAACATTGAAACAATGCTACAAAATGCTCGTGCATTCCGTGAACTTTCACCTGCAGAAGAAAAACAATGGGCCCGCATGTTGGAACAATGCAACGTTGCTGTCACCCCAGGAAATAAGCTGTCAGTATTCTCAGCTATGGTCACCTTTCTTCAGGTGAATACATCTGAGCGGATGACCAACAAATCATTCGATGCGATGTTGGCTGCTTTCCGCGAATCTTTCCCAGATGCGTCTGAGCTGCCACACACGACAGTAAAATGAAGAATTTCCTTCGTGCAGTTGGAATTGGATATGATATGATCCATGTTTGTAAGAATAATTGTGTTCTGTTCCGTAAGGATTATGCCAACTTAAGTGAATGCCCAAAATGCAAATCATCAAGATGGAAAGATGGCGATGCTGTGAAGAGGATTCCTCATAATGTTCTGAGACATTTTCCAATTACACCAAGATTGCAGAGGATGTTTCATGATGCTGAAACAAGAGAGGATGTACTGTGGCATTCTAGGAACCAGGAGTACAGAGATCAGAATGTAATGAGCCATCCATCTCATGGTAGTGAGTGGAAAAGCTTCAATGATAAATACAAAGAGTTTGCTGCTGACCCGAGAAACATTAGACTTGGCTTAGCTTCAGATGGATTTAACCCATTTGGCCACCAGAGCGCCACATATAGCATGTGGCCAGTGCTTGTTATCCCATACAACATGCCTCCAAATGTATGCACCAAAGAATCAATCTACATGATGGCCTTGCTCATCCCAGGTCCAAAAAGTCCTGGAAAGGATTTTGATTTGTTCATGGAGCCTCCTGTGGAGGAACTTCAACAGCTATGGAAGGGTGTTCTCACTCGAGACCAATATGGCAGCCCACCAGCTGATTTCTTTCTGCGTGTTGTTATAGTTTGGTGCATCCATGATTATCCGGCTTTGGGCAGTATGTCAGGGCGAACGACACATGGTTACAATGCATGTGTTCGTTGTGACAGGAATCCACTGTCATACGCAATACTTAGCAAGATCTGTTACATTGGACACCGCCGTTTCCTTGCCAAGGACAAGCCGCATCCTAGAAAATACCAAAGACATGTGTTCAATGCAAAGCATGAAAACCGTGATGCGCCAAAGATGCTCACCACCGATGAGTTGCAAGTGGAATTAGAGAAGGTCAGGCATATTACACCAGGAAACCATCCTGGTAATGGTAGCGGGAAAAGGAAGCGTGGCAGGGTAGAAGAGAGATTATTGGTTACCCGCAGGTCCACTTTGTGGGACTTGGAGTATTGGAAAGATTTGGATTTGCGGCATAATCCTGATGTGATGCACATCGAGAAAAATATATGTGACAGCATTATCGACACACTTCTTAATATTGAAGGCAATACGAAAGATACCTTAAAATCTAGGATTGATTTGACACACCTGGGTAATAAAAAGTATTTGCAGGTGCAAGATGAAGGTAAACCACGGGATATGGCACCAGCTGTTTACGTCTTGGACAAGGTAAAAAGAAAAGAATTCTGCGAGGTCCTGTCAAGTGTGAGATTCCCACATGGATTTGCTTCCAACCCTGAAAGGAGAGTCAGTGCAGATGGAAACAAGGTACAAGGGTTGAAAACTCATGACTGCCACGTCCTACTTCAAAGGGTTTTACTTGTTATCCTTAGAGGATTGGGCCGCCCTGACTTATACAGAGCAGTTGCAGAGTTGGGACAATTCTTCAGGGAACTCTGTAGTAGGAATATCAGGATAGATGCTTTGGAGCATCTTAGAGACAAGATACCAACTATCCTATGCGACCTTGAGAAGATATATCCTCCAGCCTTCTTTGATGTGATGGTGCATTTGGCTGTTCATCTACCTGATGAGGCACTACTTAGAGGTCCAGTACAGTATGGGTGGATGTACCCTATTGAAAGGCGGCTAGGCACTTTCAAGGGCTATGTTAGGAATAGAGCTAGACCCGAGGGTTCCATTGCAGAGGCCTACATTTCTATAGAAGCATTGACATTCTGCTCAAAATACATTGAAACAGCTGATCAGCTTAGCAAAGAGGTGGGTGAAGACAATCCCAGGCTCAATGTTTTCGATTATTCTGTTCGAGTTACAGGGAAGAGTCGACAAGAGGACAAACCTAAAGATTTGGACAAAATGGTTTTGTATGTGTTGAATAACTATCCCGAGATACTACCTTATATCAAGTAAGTGCAGTACTACAGCTTATACATCGTAATCTACTAAACTTGCAGCACATTCTTATATATTTAGATGTTTTACGCGATCACTATGTTGTGCAGCATCTACAAAGAGGAGTTACTGCCGCAAAATCCAAGAAACATTGACAAACTGGTTATGGCAGGATTTGCGAAATGGTTCAAGAACCATGTAAGCTTTTGAAGTGCACTATCAGTTTTTTTAATATATTGAGTACATAAGATGATCAGCTTGTCTATTTTCTAACCATAGGTTAAGAAGATGTGGGAGGATGGGCAGGCAGTTGATGATGCCCTTTACTCACTAGCAATGTGTCCTGATACTCGGATAAGACATTATGAATCTTGCGTTGTTGGAGATGTGCGCTACAACACCCTTGCACGAGACGAAGGCAGGAAGACACAAAACAGTGCCATCATGAGGACGGATACGTATGACAAAGAGATAACTGAAATGTATGCTAACATAACAGACATTATTCAGTTGCAGTATATCTCCAGTTTCGAGGATTATCGGTGTGTGGTTCTGTTGTGCTGGCGTTGGTATAACCTATTTTCTAGGATCACAAAACCCAGAGCTGATGATTATTTCAAATCCATCAATGTCAAGGTGGCGTACCAGACCAACGAGCCTTTTATTTTGGCAAATCAAGCAACACGGATATTTTTCTTGGAAGACACATTTGCACGTAGCGATGACTCGAGAGTATTGCAAAGGTTTGAGCAGAGGAATTCATTTAATGAAGTTGCACAACAAGATGATGCTTACACTACTCCTGATGTACAAGATAACACTGATGTTCCTAATATCTTTGAGAATCATCACGTCAATGACGCCGACGAAAAGATTGCATGTCATGCTGTGGACATACAAGAGTTGATCAAGAAGAAGCCAACGTTCGAGGACGTTGAGGACGAAGAAGAAGATGACACCATGGGGAATTACGATTCAGACTGATACACATGGTGAAGATGTTAACGCTGCTGTTGCGGATGATGATTACATTCCTTTTGTCGTATTTGCCTGTCAGAAGATGCTTTTTATCTACTATGTGAAATTGTGTTTGCTATGACGACTGAAACCTGATAAACATGTTGTTTAGTATTTTGTTGTGAGAACATCACTTGTTATGTATGCTGATTTGTGTTTGGTGATTGTATGACAACTAAAACATGATGACATTGTTGTTTAGTTGTACTCATATTTGGTTGTGAAACTTGAATTTGATGACATAGTTTGTTGTTGGACTACAA
This sequence comes from Triticum aestivum, assembly GCF_018294505.1. Lineage (NCBI taxonomy): Eukaryota > Viridiplantae > Streptophyta > Magnoliopsida > Poales > Poaceae > Triticum > Triticum aestivum. The sequence goes on along the minus strand of NC_057806.1, from coordinate 87,208,473 downwards.
TTTGCTCGACGTCTTCGAATGAGAACAAAGCTGACCCGACAGGGCCTCTGCTATTTCTTTATTTATATGAGCAAAAGGGGATACCCCCTAATTTCCTTAATAGAAATCATTAGATGTTCACAACACTACCCCCAGCCTGCTACATAGGTTTCATTCATTACTAGTTTCAGCAAAGTGCTCATGTCGTAGCCACTGAATACATCATGAGTGCTACATACACTACAAATAAAGAGGCAATCATCCTACAGAGCACATCGATTTTGCCCATTATCTTCACAAGCTCTTTCATCTCCTCATTGCTGTCAAGGCCATTCAGTAGCTCTTGCTTGGCCATGATCAGAGGAACTGCATTTTTAACCTTCTGCTCTGCATCTTCCTCTTCTGCGGTTCCTTCAGTTACTTGTCCTGGTATTGGGATTCCTCGGCTAACCAAATAATCAGCGTAGTAGCATTCCCCCACATCAGCAACTTCCCAGAAATACAAATCACACGAATCTTCCCTTTTCTGCATGAATCAAATTGGTAGATCATCAACCAAACTATTAAAAAATCAGCAACTGAAAGCAGCAGAACAACACTTAAACATATTATTACCCCATGATTCAGGCATTTGTAGAAGACTCGGCCAGGGTTGCGGATTGTGGTTGAGACGCGACGGATGACTCTGCGTGATTTGCGGTAGTGGCACCACACCAACGGCAGCGGGTTGCGATGAGCAATCGGCTGCGATGCGCATGCCGGCGAGGGTGTGATGAGACCCACAGGCGATGGTACGGGTTGCGACTTGGCGCATATCTGGTTGCTGCCTGCTGAAGAGCAGGTGGACGAGCAGCCAGCGGACATGGTTGCTGCGGCCAGAGCTTCTGATGCTAGGCAGAGTAAGTAGAGAAGAGGAGAAGCGAATGTTGGATATGTCAGTTTCATTACTTGCAGAGTAGCATAGCACCATATATAGTCATAGTCTAGGTTTGGATTCGAACCAGCTACAGGAGCACGTCTTTCTTTTTTCTAAAACTCGGCAATGTCTCATTACTGGTACACTAGCTTGTTCTGTACGCCTTCCCAAGTCTTTGATTTTCTTTCCGTTTTTTTGCGAGGAAGGAAGGAGGACAAAATTGAGAGTTCCTGGGACTCGAACCCAAGACCTCTCGGTTGAAAACCAAGGGTGCTAGTCACTTATGTGGTGAACATTCCCTGTGAGGAGGACGGCAGACGAACGCGTTCTCCTCGCAGTTTTCTTCCTATATATAAAAAAGTATGCTACTTGGTGTCTGCTTAGTCAACAAATGATTCTGCCAACCTTGACCGTTGGATTGACATTCAACGTCTGCCGCGTTTCTTCAGTCTCTTCTTCCTCGAGCCGCCAAAGCCAAACCAGTGCCGGCGGGACCGCCTGCTCCCGCCTCCCACGGCTGGCTATGATCTGCAACGGCTTATGTTTGTTCCCGTCCGAGGCCTCACCATCGTCCTCCGCCTTGGTTCGCTCGCCGCAGCGTCGCCCTCTAGTGTTGTCAACATGGTCAACAACCGAGAGGAATAAGGAGATGACTGTACATGGTGAGGATGATAGTAGGGACCCAGCAGCACGCGCAGTAATTTTGTTTTTTTGAGACGGAGAAGGGTATCAACTGGGTTGTGCGGGACCCGTGGCCCGTCTAGCCCAGGCTTTCATTTCATATGTTTAGCACATGACCAGCCCAGTTTGTTTTTTTCCTTTCTGAAAAATGCTAGCCAGCTATTTTGTTTTTTTGCGGAATAACCAACGTAGGCCTACTTGCTTTTCTACGCCCTACTGTGCCGGAAATCTTTCAAGACGAGGAGGGATGCATTTTGCCCAGAAAATGGGCTATAAGTAATAAGAAATCGGCTATAAGAAATAATAAATGGGCTGTAAAATGAAAAAATACAGCAAAGATACAATTAGTTCCAAAATACTGTTTTCTTTTGGATTTTGATATTTTAAATTTCATTATTTTTGTGCGGGTAAAATTTCATTGAATTTAAATTAAAGTATATTTAGATTTAAAATTAATTTGAATCTGGCTAGAAATTTCGGGTTGTATGCTGTTTGGGACAGATTTGGAGGCTGACTTGTGGGTACGTGTACTTTGGCTTTGTCAACTTAGTCCACAAACGATTCTAGCAGCAGTGACCGTTGGATGTTAATCCAACGGCCTTGCTGCTTCTTCAATATCTGATCTTCTTGCTCTAGCCGCCCAAACCAGCTTCGATGGGACTGCCTGCTCTCGCCTCACGTGGCCGGCTGTGCTGCCACACAGGCCGCACCGCCCCACCCTACTTCATTGCAGGCCAGGCCATTCCTCTACTCACCCACACCTCCTGTTATTTTCCGGTGACGGCAGCCGGACCAGTAAACCCTCGCACTCCCCATCGCGTGGGCAACCATTGCCAAGTCTTCCCCGGCTCCGTGTCGTTCCCTTCCTAGGCCTCTCCGTCGTCCACCGCCATGGTGCTCTCGGCGTGGCCTGGTCAACTTGGTCAACGAACGACATCCATCGACCGTGGACTATACGCGCAAAATAATGATTCCTCCACCTGACAGCTGGGACCCACCGGAAGGGCCTCTGTATTTCGCAAAAAAAAACGTTCCCCCCATTGACATGTCGGACCCACCAGCTATATCTTCGCACGCAAGGAAGTGCCTCCTTATTACGCACAAAAAAATGAAAACCCCCCTGCTAGCTGGGACCCACCATAGTGGGAGGATGACTTGTGTGCCAACAAAGTTCAGGGGGACGGAGGGCTTTGTCAACTTAGTCAATATGAATGATTCTAGCTCCAGTGACCGTACGATGTCCATCCAATGGCCATAGTGCTTCTTCAACCTCTGGTCTTCTTGCTCCAGCCGCCCAAAGCAGCGCCGGTCATGCTGCATGCTGCTGCCTACCGTGGCCGGCTGTGCTGCCACGGAGGCCTCACCGCCCCCTACTATTCCCACCGCTGGCCAGGCCCTGCGGCGACGGCAGCCTCACACCGCAGCCGAACCAGTGAACCCTCGTACTCCTCTCCGTGCGGGCTTCCACTGCCGCGTCTTCCCCGGCTCCGCGTCATCCCCTTCCTAGGCCTCGCCGTGGTGCTCTCTATGCAGCGTGGTCAACGTGGTCAAGGAACGACTTCCATCGGAAGAGTACCGTACGTGGAGAGGCTGACAGCTGGGTCCACAGCCACAGGCCAGTTTTTTTGTGATTTGCCAAGTAAGTCGCTTTGTCAGGCCTGTTGGGCTGCAAATCTTTCAAGTAGAGGAGAGCTTTCATTCGGCAGGCCGAGAAAATGGCCCATCAGTAATGAGAAATGGGGTGTAAATTTTTAAAACACATCAAGCCGGCAATTAGTTTCAAATATCTTTTTTTCATTTCAAGATTTTAAATTACATTAATTTTTATGCGTGGAGAATTTGTTGGATTCTATATTTATATACATTTATTTTTTAAATCAGTTTGAATGTGAGACGAAATTTCGGGATTAAAAACAGTTCGGACAGCATAGAAATATGCAAAATTTCGTATAATTTTTTAACCGTGGCCACAATTTGTGCTGTAATGCTAACAAAAAGAATATGGGCTCCAAAAAAACCATAAGAATTAGCAAATGGGCTGAAAATTATTATAAATAATGGCAGATGGGATGTATGCTATTTTACACATATTTGAGGCTTTCCTAAAAAAAGGTTGACGCACAAGCAGTGACTGTTGCATGTCCATCCAACGGCCGTCATGCTTTTTCAATCTCTGCTCTTCCTGCTCCAGCCGCACAAACAAGCGCCGGCGGGACTGCCTGCTCCCTCCTCCCCGCGGCCGACTGTGCTGCCGCGCAGGCCTCACCGCCCCACCGTACTCCCATCACTGGCCTAGCCATCCCTCTACTCACCCACACCTACTATTATTCTCCGGCGGTGGCAGACGAACCAGTAAACCCTCATACAGTCATACTCCCCTCCGTGTGGGAAACAACTGTCGAGTCTTCCCTGCCTCCGTGTCGTTCCCTTCCTAGGCCTCGCCGTCGTCCACCGCCCTGGTGCTCTCGGCGCGGCCTGGTCAACATGGTCAACGACTGACATGCATCTGAAGTGGACTGTACGTGGAGAGGCCGACAGCTGGGTCCACGGCCGCACGCAAGGAAATGCCTCCTTATTACGCGCAAAATAATGATTCCTCCACCTGACATCAGGGACCCATCGAATGGGCCTCTGTATTTCGCGAAAAAAACGTTACCGCCGCTGACAGCTCGGACCCACCAGCTATATCTTCGCACGCAAGGAAGTGCCTCCTTATTACGCACAAAAAAATGAATACTCCCCCTGTTAGCTGGGACCCAGTATAGTGGCAGGCTGACTTGTGGGCCTACTAAGTTGACTGGGACGGAGGGCTTTGTCAACTTAGTCAATATGCACGATTCTAGCTCCAGTGATCGTACGATGTCCATCCAGTGGCCGTAGTGCTTCTTCAACCTCTGGTCTTCTTGCTCCAGCCGCCCAAACCAGCGCCAGTCGTACCTCGTGCTCCTGCCTCCCGTGGCCGGCTGCGATGCGGCGGAGGCCTCACCGCCCCCTACTACTCCCACTACTGGCCAGGCCATCCCTCTACTCACCCACACCCCCTGTTACTCTGCGGCGATGGCAGCCTCACACCGCAGCGAACCAGTGCCCTTGTACTCCTCTACGCGTGGGCATCCATTGCCGCGTCTTCCCCGGCTCCGCGTCGTCCCCTTCCTAGGCCTCGCCATCGTCCACCGCCCTGGTGCTCTTGGCGCGGCATCGTTAACGTGGTCAAGGAACGGCTTCCATCGGACGTGGACTGTACATGGAGACACTGACAGCTGGGTCCACGGCCGCAGCAAGGAAGGGCCTCCTTATTACGTGCAAAATAATTATTCCTCCACCTGACAGCGGGGACCCACCGGACGGGCCACCGTATTTCGCCCCCCTGACTGCTGGGACCCACCAGCTACATCTTCGCACGCAAGGAAGTGCCTGACAGTCGGGACCCACCTGGTCGAAGCGTACGTAGCGTTGTCATTCTGGTCGCGAACGTGTACGTACATATATACTGGTGGATGTAGAGGCGCACACGTGTCGTAGTAGAGGCAGCCAGGGTGCAAGAAAGAAAATACGGCCACGTATGTGTACACATGGGCGGGGTCTCGAACGCCTACTCGCGCATACGTACGGCGAGGGCTCGTTGACATGGCTGGGTCGGAACGGAGAAACAACGTCGTCGTCGTGTTCATGGGGAGGCAACGGAATGCGTCATGTTCATCGGGAGGCAACGGAACGCGTGGGAGCCAACCGGCTGGGTCGGAACGGAATGTGTGGTTGTGTTCATCGGGAGGGCCTGGACGGAACACGCGATGGAAACGAGGCCTGGCATACCGCACAACGGAGGAAAAGGACCTCCTACGTTCGGAACGGGGTCCTGTTGATCGGGAGGGGTCTAGCGTACCGCAAAGCGGAGGAAACGGACCTCCTACGGTCGAAACAGGGGTCCTGTTCATCGGGAGGGGTGTGGCGTACTGCAAAACGGACGAAACGGACCTCCTATGGTCGAAACAGGGGTCCTGTTCATCGAGAGGGGCGTGGCGTACCGCAAAACAGGACTCCACGGGATACTGTTCATCTCCACCGTCGACCCCCTCCAGCCTCCACGAGCTACTGTTCATCCACCATCGACCTCCTCTAGCCTCCACCTGCGACTGTTCATCCACGGGCTCCTATTCATCCAGCCTCCACCGCGCGCTACTCCACCGGCTACTGTTCAACCAGCCCTCTCCACGGGCTCCTGTTCAACCACCCCTCCACGGGCTACTGTTCATCCTGCCCTCCACCGTCTACTGTTCATACTGCCCTCCACGGGGTGGTCATGTTCATCCAGCCCTCCACGGGGTCCTGTTCATCCAGCCCTAACCGGCTCGATCGATCCGGGTCCTGTTCATCCAGAGGCAACACCACGGGGT